>NC_081183.1:129961677-130261677 GCF_029867415.1 Vicia villosa
CCACATGGAGAAAGGCCAAGGGGAAGAGTATGTTGAGCAGAGATGGTGGCACATGGATTCTATCGGCGTAGATCTGGCATTTGTGACACCTCTTTGCGTACTGGTAGCAATCTGACTCCATCGTCAGCCAATAATATCCTGCTCTCAGTATTTTCCTTGTCATGGTATGTCCATTGGTGTGAGTACCAAAGGAACCTTCATGTATTTCTCTCATGAGTATTTCTGCTTCTTTTCTGTCAACGCATCTGAGCAGAACCATGTCGAAGTTTCTCTTGTACAGAACATCTTCATTCAGGAAGAATCTACAAGCTAACTTTCTCAAAGTTTTTCTATCTTTCTTTGACGCCCCAAGAGGGTACTCTTGCTTTTGAAGAAAGTTCTTGATGTCGTAGTACCACGGTTTGTCGTCGATGATTGCTTCTACTGTGAAAACATGAGCGGGCCTATCCAGGCGCATAACATCGATCCGAGGAATGTCATTCCAATGATTTATCCTAATCATGGAAGAGAGTGTGGCTAATGCATCAGCCAAATTGTTTTCTTCACGAGGAATGTGATGAAAATCTACCCTGTCGAAGAATGGTAACAATCTTCTCGCGTAGTCTTTGTAAGGAATTAGCCCTGGTTGGCGTGTTTCCCATTCTCCTTTGATTTGATTGATGACCAAAGCAGAATCTCCATATACATCCAAGTGTTTGATTCTTAGATCCATGGCTTCTTCGAGACCCATGATGCAAGCTTCATATTCGGCCTCATTGTTTGTGCATTTGAAAGTTAATTTGGCAGTAAATGGAATATGGGTACCCTGAGGTGTAACAATGATTGCCCCAATTCCTCGTCCATAAGCATTGACAGCTCCGTCAAAGATTAAGCCCCACTGGGATCCTATCTCAGGTCCTTCGTCTGGTAGTGGCTCGTCGTAATCTTTCATCTTGAGGTACATGACGTCCTCGTCCGGAAAGTCGAAACTGGTTGATTCATGATCATTGAGTGGGTGGTGAGCCAGGTGCTCAGCTAGAATGCTTCCTTTCACGGCTTTCTGTGCGTGATACTCAATGTCATATTCTGATAACAACATCTGCCAACGGGCAATTCTCCCGGTTAAAGCAGGCTTCTCAAAGATGTACTTGATTGGATCCATATGAGAGATCAAACAAGTAGTATGTCGAATCATGTACTGGCGGAGACGCTTGGCAGCCCAGGCCAAAGCACAACACGTCTTCTCGAGCATGGAGTAGCGGGATTCACAGTCAGTGAATTTCTTGCTCAGGTAGTAGATGGCATGCTCTTTTCTCTTTGTCTCGTCTTGCTGTCCAAGGACACAACCCATGGAGTCTTCTAAGACGGTTAAGTACATTATCAAAGGTCTTCCTTCCACTGGAGGAGACAAGATGGGTGGTTCGAGCAGATATTCCTTAATGCTGTCGAACGCTTTCTGACAATCGTCTGTCCAGACGCAACTTTGATTTTTCCGTAGAAGTTTGAAAATAGGAGCGCAAGTTGCAGTCATGAGATGTATGAATCTCGAGATGTAATTCAGACGTCCAAGAAATCCTCTAACTTGTTTCTCGGTTCTGGGTGAAGGCATTTCTTGAATTGCCTTGACTTTGTCTGGATCTACTTCAATTCCTCGTTTGCTGACAATGAAACCAAGGAGTTTTCCTGAGTAGACACCAAAGGTACACTTGTTGGGGTTCAGGCGAAGCTGAAACTTCCGTAAGCGTTGAAATAACTTTGTCAGATTCTGTATGTGATCTTCTTCATTTTCTGATTTGGCAATCATGTCGTCCACATAGACTTCCACTTCCTTATGCATCATGTCATGGAAAAGCATAGTCATGGCCCTTTGATAAGTTGCCCCTGCGTTCTTTAGTCCAAAAGGCATAACACGATAGCAGAACGTGCCCCAGGGGGTGATGAAAGCTGTTTTTTCCATGTCTTCAGGTGCCATTTTGATTTGGTTGTATCCTGAAAATCCGTCCATGAATGAGAAAACTTTGGATTTTGCTGTACTGTCTACCAACATATCAATATGTGGTAAAGGAAAATCATCCTTAGGGCTAGCTTTGTTCAAATCTCTGTAGTCGACGCACATGCGGACTTTTCCGTCTTTCTTAGGAACGGGAACAATGTTGGCTAACCACTGAGGGTATTCTGAAGTGACGAGGAAACCTGCGTTGATCTGCTTTTGAACTTCCTCTTTGATTTTCATGGCCATCTCCGGATGAGTTCTTCTTAATTTTTGCTTGACCGGAGGGCATTCTGCTTTTAATGGCAAGTGATGCTCCACTATACTGGTATCCAACCCTGGCATATCTTGATAAGACCAAGCGAAGACATCTGAGAATTCTTTGAGTAGCTGTATCAAACTCTCTCTGATCTCTGAACTGAGTGAAGCTCCAATCTTAACCTCTTTTCTGTTTCCATTGGAACCAAGGTTAATGATCTCTAGAGGCTCATTGTATGGCTGAATGGCCTCTTCCTTTTGTTGAAGTAACCGTGAAATTTCCTTTGATATTTCTTCGTCTTCTTCTTCCTCTGCCTCGAATACAGGAAACTCAAAGCTTGGAGAAGTCATACGGTCGCACGTTTCAACGGGGTATTTTATGATTAATCTGCATATGTGTGATAAGTTTTATTTAGACAACGAGGGAAGACTCGGTGTATGCAGTTAATGATTTTTTTTGATGTTTTTTAAGGGTGTTTTTTAGGATTACCAATTTCCGAAAAAAAGAGAAAAGGAAAAACTAAACGAAGGAACAGAATGACATTTTTATTTATGGACAGTCATTTCTTGAAACAAAGACCCTATAAAACAAAACTCTATTGCTTTGGGCGAAGCAAAGAGGGACATTTAACTAAGAAATAGTAAAATGCAAAGCCCTATGAAACATCTCTTCACCCTGGGCTATGGTGAGAGGACAAAATAACGGTGAAAGTTCCTACTTAGGAGTGCGAACAACAGTTGAAACTTCAACAGCTGTCCAATAGTGGCGAACCCCATTGTGCACTAAGTAATCTGGAACCTTAGGCTTAAGCTGGCCTGTGGTAGGTCTTGATTTACCAACCACTGTCTTTGCAACACTCAGACGATCTTCTTCTACTTCAGCAGACTGAGCTGTGTGAGCATACCCATTTCCGAGTGGAGTATGTCGAACTTTCTTTTGAGGAAACTTCCAATCTTCTGAATGGAGAGACTCGTTGTCGGAGACACTTTCGAGATCGTCCTCTTCTGTATTTTGGTCTTGCTCTTCTCCCAAGATGGCATTGACTAGATATGTGAACTCTAGATCCGTAGCCTCGGAAGGTGACTTGGGGATATAATCCTCAATGATGATTTCACCAGATACTGACGATGAATAGCAAGGGTTATACATCTCTTTTGGCTGAGAGAGGTACTCAAAATCACTGTTCCATCCAGTTGGAACAATATCTTCAAGGGATATTCTTGAACTTTCAGGAGCGGAGTATTTCACCATGTAGTCGAATTTTCCGCTTGGTTCTCCTAATGTATCCCAAGTCTCTTCGGGGATAGGAGGAACTTCTTCTGATGAACCATGACTTCTGGTGGTGAAGCTGTCAGTAACTTCATCCCTGCTTGGTTGAGTCTTACTTTCAGATCCTTTAGTTGGATAACAGCAAGGTGGATCAGACTCTGGTAGGGAGATATATCCTGCTTTGTTAAGATAGGATAACCACTCCTCTTCATCGGTGTTTTCCATACCGATGGTATTGACTGTTTGTTGAACAGGCTGAAGAAAACCTCCACTGCAGAAAGTTTCTTGAATAGGGAGAACTACCTCAATCCCTGGGGTAGCTTTTGATGATGTTGAAAAGAATCCAATTCCCGTTCTGTTCTTGTTGTTGGTAGGAATATTAATGTGACCCCAACCACTGGTAGTGCCATCCTTTACAACTTGGATTGCATCTTTGTATGAAGAAATAGACGCTGCTTTCTCCTTTCCTTTGTCTAAGGAAAGTGCTTGGAATTTAGTTCCCACAACTTCTTTTGGTTCTATGTCGGAGAATGATGACAGGTTGCTGACGATCAGAGCTCGTTCTCCACATACGGTTACCAATTTGTCATTTCTTATGAACTTCAGTTTCTGATGAAGTGTTGAAGTAATTGCCCCAGCCTCATGAATCCATGGGCGACCTAGCAAACAACTGTATTGTGCTGGAATATCCATAACTTGGAAAGTGACTTTGAACGTCTGAGGTCCAATAGTTATGGGAAGATCTACTTCTCCGAAAACTGACTTTCTTGATCCATCAAATGCTTTGACGATGACATGACTTTTTCTTAGAGGGTAATCTTCGAAAGATAATCTTGATAATGTTGATTTAGGCATGACGTTGAGAGAGGATCCATTGTCTATTAGGACTCCTGTGAGTGTATCACCCATGCAGCCAACTGAGATGTGAAGTGGAAGATTGTGGTCCACTCCTTCTTCAGGAAGATCTTAGTCACAGAAACTTAGGTTAGTTCCCGCAGAGATGTTGGCAACGATGCTGTTAAATTGGCTTATTGTAACACTTGGTTCTACGAAAGCTTGTTCCAAAACTTTCTGTAGAGCTTCCCTATGAGCCTCAGAACTCAATAGCAAGGAAAGGACAGAAATCCTAGACGGAGTATGTAGTAATTGATCTACAATGTTGTATTCACTCCTCTGGATTAACTTCAAAATCTCATCATTTTCTTTCGCTTGAACAGCATTGGTCGGATGATCGTCTTGCCTATGTGGCACTTCCTCCGAAGGTTTCTCCACATTTTCTGTTGTTCTGTTGAAGACTCGTCCACTTCTGGTGACTCGACTAACATCAGCAATGTTGACAACAGACGGTAATGGTATTTCCTTACCATTTTCAATGAATGTAGCGTTGTACTTGTATGGTATAGCCTTGCTGGACTCATACGGTACAGGACCTGGTAAGTAGATGACTAGTGGTGCGATTGCTGTCTTCCTGCTATCATACTTAACTTGCATAGGTTCAACTTGATTAATTTGAGGAGATACGGTAAAGACTTCATCATCTTCTCTGTTGGCAAGAACAGTAATGGTATTGTCATCCATCAGCTTTTGAATGTCGTTGCGAACACGTAAACATCCTCGTGAATTTCTTCGACAGATTCTGCATCTACTGTAAGCGTGGAAATCTGTTCCAAAGTAGGCAAGTCCATTTAAAGTTTTGTGGAACCTGACTACCGATCCTTCAAGGTCTTCAACTTTGTAGATTTTGTATTCTCCTGGACACCCTTGAACCATGTTGATGTCATGTTCAGTCCTGACTCGGATATGCTGAATCCATCCTAAATCCATTTGTTCTTGTAATGCAGCTTGAACTATGGCACATCCTTGATTATTCTTTGGACAAATTTCACATGTGAAGTAGTTGTGAGGTGGTACATGACCGTACCCAGCTTGTTTAGCGTGCATCCTGACAAGATTTTCCCCTATCTGACGAATGTCGTAGATTTGAATGACATTGGGGTGTTGATCTATCAGATTTACTGAAGCTTCTTTGTGCTGCGGCAAAGGATTTGCTTGGACGTTTGGATTAGTATCTTTGAAGGATAGCATTCCGCTTTTCACTAATCGTTGGACGTCAATCTTGAAAGGGAAACAGTTCTCAATATTGTGACCTGGTGCCCCCTGATGATAGGGACAAGATTGGTCAGCCTTATACCATGGTGAGGAACTGTTTGTAGGATTTGGAGGACTCCTTGTCTGAATGAGTCCTTTTGCCAGTAATGTTGGAAACAATTCTGCATACGGCATTGGTACGGGGTCAAAGGCAGGATACCTTGGAGCCCGATTGTTGTAATTTGGAGGTCGAACCTGTTGCTGAGGTTGCTGCGACCTTTGTTGAGTTTGTTGTTGCGAAACCTGAGGTTGATAAGCTGGCGCTGAGTTAACAACCGGAGTTATTGTTGCAACTTGAGGTTGGAATTTCTTCTTGATTTTGTGCAAGACATTGCTGACATCTTGATCCTTTTTCTTCTGGAAAGAACTTCCATACTTCCTTGGACCAACAGAAGATTCTGGTTCTTTGTTCAAGCGTCCTTCTCGAACTGCTTCTTCTAAACGCACACCCATGTTTACCATCTCAGTAAAGTCACTTGGTGCACTTGCAACCATTCGTCCGTAGTAAAATGGACTCAAAGTTTTGAGATAGATTTTTGTCATTTCTTTCTCTTCAAGTGGTGGACAAATTTGAGCAGCAACTTCACGCCATCTTTGAGCGTATTCCTTGAAGCTTTCTCTATCCTTTTGAGTCATGGCCCGGAGTTGATCTCTGTCGGGAGCCATATCCAGATTGTACTTATACTGTTTGACGAAGGCCTCTCCGAGGTCTCGAAAAGTACAAATCTCTGAACTGTCCAAGTTCATGTACCATTTGAGCGCAGCACCAGTCAGGCTGTCTTGAAAATAATGAATGAGCAATTGTTGATTATCAGTCTGAGTTGACATTCTTCGAGCGTACATCACAAGATGACTTTGTGGGCATGAATTCCCTTTATACTTCTCGAATTCTGGTACTTTGAATTTGTGAGGAATCTTAACATTTGGAACCAGACAGAGGTCTGCAGCATTCTTTCCAAATAGATCTTGTCCTCGGAGAGTCTTGAGTTCCTTCTGCATTTGCAGAAACTGTTCTTGGAACTCGTCCAATCTTTCATACATGCCAGCATCCTCACTTGGAGCGTGATGATATACTTGTCCGCCTTGCGGGGGAAAAGTATGCATAATGGGCTGTGGAGAAGCCATGACAGCAGATCTTGGAATCTCAGCATTCTGTTGTGCGAAACCCATTGCCGTTGCTCTTGGAACTTCAATTTCCAGAGGTTTGTAACCCTCTGGTGGACGCATATCCATGGTGACTTTTGGAGCTTCAGAAGCTGGAGGTATGTACCCTTCTGGAGTAAAGTTATACGGCATGCCCCAAGGTCGATCAGGCGGCATGGTATACTGAGGAATAGGAGTAGAAACAATCTCGGAAACCACAGTCCTTTGCGGTTCTTCTGGCGTTGGTCGATTCTGCGCAACTACCAGGGCTTCTACCATACTATTGAGTCTTTCAACAGTACCTTTGAGAGTATTAATCTCTTCTCTGAGTTCTTCATTCTCTTGTTCAAAGTCTTCCATTCTTTTCTTGCGACTTGAACGAGTGTTGTATGGATGAGACAGCTTGAAAGTCTTGGTTCACCTCCTTCTCCTCCTCTCTTTCTGGAGAAAGGAAAGTAACTCTTAGATCCGCGACAATTCTCGTGTCAGTGCGTACGACTAAAGCGATGTATGATATGCAATTAAGTTATTATTTTTCAAGGAAACACCATAATTACGTTATGAAACATCAAACTTTATTAATTAAGCGAAAACGCCGTTTTTTACACACTTTGAAAATGGAAATACAGAGAAACTGAGAGAAAGGACTCTAAAACTTTGACGAAGAGCCGACTTCACGTTCTAACATCTTCTTCTGTTTCTTGAGCTGAGCGTTCTCTGACGTGAGCTGATCGATGATCCAGGAAGCAGGAGGGATATGATGAGAAAGTGACGATTGTGTCACTTGTCGATCGAGTACTTCAAGTAACTCATCCTTCCTTCTTAGGATGTTCTGAATTTCAACATTTTCCGTGTTGACAATTCGATACTTGTTCCTCCAAGCATTCCTTTCTTGGCATACCTTGTTTAATGCCGCTTGCAGTTTTTCAACATCGGTGGAGAAAAGGTAAATTGGTTCCCTTAGGGGAATAGGTTCTTGATGTTGAAATGGCATCCTGAGCTTGAATGCTCTGACGCGTACCCATTGAAGGTAAGGATCCAGGGAGATGCAAAGATGTTTTCCTAACAATCTTCTCCCTTTGCTGTGAACAAGACGCCAGGCTTGGACAATTTCCTTCTTTAACATGTTGCCATGATCGTCGATGTTCTTGAAGAACAGACCCTCCAATTGGATGTTATTTGGAATGTTTTTCATAGGATAGCCGTATTGACGACGGGCTAAAGCTGGATTGTAACTAATTCCTCCCTTAGTTCCAATAAGGGGTACGTTGGGAAAACTTCCGCAACTGAAGATGATCTTGGTTTCGTCGTTGTCAGGACTACACCAATCAATGTCTGTATGAGTGAGAGACATGATTTTCTGTGACCAGTAAAGGCCATCCCTCATGTTCCAGAAAGTGCTAGACTTTGGCAGGTGCGAAACGAACCATTCGTATAACAACGGTACGCAGCATGTGATTAATCCTCCTCGCTGCAGGTTTCTTGAATGCACAGAGTGATAAGCATCCGCAAGCAAGGTTGGAACTGGATTTCCAATTAAGAAGATCTTAATTGCGTTGATGTCGACGAAATCGTTAATGTTAGGGAACAAAAACAATCCATAGATAAGCAAAGCCAAGACTTCCTCAAAAGCGCTCATATCTTGGATGCTGACGAAGCACCGAGCTTGATCAAACAGGAATTTGGAGGGCAATCCTTGAATTCCTCCTCTACTCACCATATGAGTTCTGATGTCGACTACGTTCAAAGGAGTAGTTGCAGCAATGATAACGTCGTCAGGATTCTTTTCCAAACCGGAGTACGGATCTTGCGCGTACACGGGTATTCCAATCAGACGAGAGTACTCCTCTAACGTAGGCATGAGCTGATAATCTGGAAAGGTGAAGCAGTGATACGTTGGATCGTAAAACTGTACCAAGGTGGGAAGGATCCCATCCACAATGTTGGTATTGAGCAAAGGCAGAAGTTTTCCATACTTCTCCTTGAAAGCCTGGGGGTTGACCACCAGTTTTCCGAGCTTTCCCAGTTCCTCGACCTGGGGAATCTTGAAGGTGTATTTCCTAGCTCTCTTTCTCCCATAATCCATGGTATAGATCCTTAAGTCCTTTCTCCGTTTCTCTCTTTCTATGAAGTTCAAAACGTTCGTTATTTAGTTTCCTTGAAAAACGACTTGAAAAAGACTCTTTTTGTTTTTAGTTGTTTATTAATGAATGATGCATGAATGCATGAATGCACACACAAGAGTTTTAAACAAACATGGCGTTGAAGGATATAGTGGTCATGAAGTCCAAACGCAATCCCCGCCCCAATGGTAAACTAAGGTTAAGGATTTTTGTACCTGTAGAACGGGTTCTAGGGGTCTCAGAGTTTTTTGCTCAACCTTAAAGATACGTTGACTGGTATTTATAAGAGAGTTTTCTCTGAGTGTAGTATCTGCGTGACAATTACTTCCGTAATCACCGCTCTACGTCCTAAAAAAGGCTTTAAGTGGGGTTAATGTGTTTCTAGGTCCTCCTGGTACAAATCAGTCTCGGAATGCAGTGGCGCAGTTAATCACAACCAGCCAGGCAAATCCCAAGAGTAGACTTGTAAACCAAGATTAGAGGGCCTTCACCGGGAAGACATCCTCCATCCTATCTTATGTTGCACTCAAATCCGGGTATAGGATTTCTCGATACAGAATAAACAAAGTAAACAAATATAAATGCAGCAAACACATGAAATGACACAGAGGTTAGGCAGGACCTCTCTTGTTTGAGGGGGAATTTGGCATCCCTAATTCCTCATTGGGGCTGGACCAGCAACAGGTCAACCATTGGTTTGGATGAAAAACCAAGGTTTTTAACACTTATATCCCCAGCAGAGTCGCCATTTTTCTGTGGTGGTCGTTTTCTTTACCTCCCCGTTTCACTTGGGAGGACGGCACGCTAAACCCTTCACGCGAAATTTGGAAGGAGAATGCGCCCGTGGTGGGATGAATTTTATTTCAGTTCTTCCTACGATATCACACGAACTTTCTTATTTGTCCTACGAGTAGGAAAGGGAAAAAAAGATCTCAACTAAACCCTAGGAGTTTGCTAAGTGTGGGGATTTCACCTAGACTAGAAATTCTGGAGTCCGGGAGGTCGGTTATACATAGGGAAGTGTTTAAACACCCTACATATCTGTAGTACTCTACAGGAACCTTCTCTGTGTCATTTGTGATTGTGTTTGCTGCTAATGATTGGGAAAGTTTCTCCTTTGTGTTAGGAGAAGGAATTGAATTGATTTTAAAAGACAGACAGATAGACAGACTGACTATTTTTGGTATTTTATTAGCTCGCTGAGATTCCTTGTGAACCTCATGCCTACATATCCCTAGTGGAAGTCAGAGCTTAATGTAGTTCGGGGAACTAACTAGGGAAATTAATTGTTTTTGGTGCCTTGCTTGAAGCTCAAGGTTGAAGCTTGGAATTAAATCTCTGTTTACAGTAAAGAGACATGAAATTATCTCTACAGAGAGGTATTTGTACTATTCTACCACAAACATTTAAAGGAGTGACAGAATAACTGGATTCATTTCATTCAAGAGGGGGACCTTACTTGTGTATGTGCAAGTATACCAGTCAAATGCCTCTTAAATGAAAGAAAGTTGCTCATCCAAATTAGGGAAAGTTACCACATGTCTGGGTTTTACTGCCAGCTCATGCCTTTCAAAATCCTAAATGGGAGACTTTGATTGAAATTGAAATTGAAATATTTGTTTGTTTGAATGTGGTAGAGTAGTAAAAATATCTCTCTATAGAGATAAGCTATGTCTATCTACTGTATAAAAGATTTGACTTTAACTGGCTTGTATGAGGCCCAAGCTTGAGGCTTTTTGATTGATTAATTAATTATTATTGACTTTGGGAGATGGCTCCACTGGGGATTAATTACAGGGTATTTTTGTGTTCTGTACAAAGCCCAGAATTGAGGCTGACTCTACTTAGGGAGACTCTATTTGTGTGCCTTGTACAAAGCCCAAGGTTGTGGCTGACTCTAGCTAGGGAAAACATTATTTTCTGCCTTGTACAAAGCCCAAGGTTGTGGCGGACTCTTAAATGAATTAAGTATGGATGACTATATGGGGAAAGATCCTAAGTGTTAGGAATCTTTGACACATGAAAATATGGTTTATCTGCCTTGTACAAAGCCCAAGGTTGTGGCTACTGAATGATGAAGAACTCACTGGGGAGACTTTATTATCTGCCTTGTACAATGCCCAAGGTTGAGGCTGACTCTTGACAGGGGAGTTTTATTGTTTGGGTGCCTTGTATGAAGCCCAAGGTTGAGGCTAACTATTTTTGTTGGTTTTGACTCTACTGAGGAGGTTTTATTTATTGAAAGACTGTTTTTCTTTGGAAGCTAACCCTTTCCAGGGATTTTGACTCAGCTGGTGAATTTGTCTGTTAAAAGACTGACTTTATCATGTTTTTGGAGGCTGACCCTTTCCAGGGGTTTTGACTCTTTTGGGGAAATTATCTCCTAAGAGAATGAAATTATTTATTAATTAATTGACTTTGGAGGCTAACCCTTTCCAGGGGTTTTTATTGAAATGATTTGGGTAGCTCTCCATTAATTATTAAAGGATGAAAGGATTGGCAGAAAGATTATCTAGTGGAGACTTCTTGTTTAAAGCCCAAGATAAAGGCTGACTCAATGCTGAGGATGACCAAACATGGATCCTAGACTCTGCTAAGGAAGATTGATGAAGATAAGGGTGACAGAGACTGTCCATGTCTCTCATTCCAAAAGGTGTACTCAATGCAAAATTGAGACAAACTTAGCTTATTTTAAAGTCTGGTTTAAATTGGAAGAAACTCACCAGGGTAGGCTAAAAGGTGACTAAAGACCTGTTCCTATGTTTATAAGAAACCTGATGGGTCCTTGTATACAAGCTCAAGAGGAAGCTGGAAATGCTTTTAAGAAGCCTGTGGGTCCTTGTACAAAGCCCAAGAGGAGGCTAATCGAGGGTCATCGAGGGTCCTTGTTATAGCACAAGAGAAAGCTATGTGGTTTTGAACTTATTTTGGCTTTAAGCAAATGGGTAAGAGGTTTCACCGGGAATAATTCCTCTTTGGGTGGATGTGTCCTATTTTGGATTCTAAGGTTTTTGCCAAGAGTTTCACCGGGAATAATGCCCTTCAAATACCAGAAGAATGTTTTGAAAAACAGAAAGAAGATTTTGAAAATACAGTTTTGAAAACAAGCTAAGAAGAGAAGAAGGTGTTGGGACTTATACTCTATTAGAGGCCCATTTGAAAATGATTTACTGTTTATGAGAAACAGTTGAAAATGATTTGTAATGATATAAGGTTTTGTTGTGTGAAAACCTTAATCATCTGTTTGATCGGAGATTGAAAACAGTTTTGCAAATTGACAAAAGTCAACTTAATTAAGGCAAAGATGAAATCTATACCTAATTAAGACCTAAATAATTAGGGTTTTATCATAAAATTATTCACAAAGTAATTAGGTTAAAACAAAATGAAAATATATATTTTAAAGTATTTAAGAAAACACTTAAAACATACTATTTTAAACCTAAAAAAAATATATGAAATAAATAATATTTTTATGATTTTTTTGATTATTCACAAAATAGATATATTAAATAGCAAGTGTGTGAAAAATGAGGTGAAAATGATTTAATTTGATAGGTGAATTAATTGTGTGAAGTTGTGAGAAAAATGAAGGAAATTAGTGGTAAAAATAATGTTTTGGTCTCACCATGGTTTGAACCCACGCCCTTTATGTTACCAGTCCCAAAACAACACCACTGAGCCAACGCGCGCTTGGTGATTATAACACACACCCAGTTCATTATATTTTCAAACAAGTGGTAAATCATGGAAAAATAAAAGAAACAAAAAGTCTGGGGCGAGGGGGATTCGAACCCCAGACCTTGGGCATGAGGAGACTAAGAGCGCATGTGTGGCCACTAGGGCAAGTTATTCAGTCGTTAATAAAACGCACACCATTCAAAATAAAATAAACTCTCCCCTGAGAATTCAAATTTGCGCGCCACCACCATCTTCATCTTCAACCTCAAGCTCTCCATTTTTGAATTTCTGAACTTACTCGTTTCTCAACCATTTGCAACGATGTAAACACGAAACTTGCTCTAAATTCACTCACGATTCTAAATATGTAACTAACATGAACTATCATTAACTACATCTAACTAATTTACCAGAAATCGTGAAGAACCCTAAAATTTCAAAATTAAATTAAATGACTATACTGAAAGATAAATGGATGATGATAGAGGGTTTTCAATCCTCTGATGATGCTGAACAAGATGGAATCGAGCTATTTCACAAAGAGTACTTAAATTAAAGAGAGAGAGTTCAGAAACTTACCTCTGAAAATGGAGATCGTGAGGATGATAGAGAGCAACTGGGCTTGTATGAATGATCCCAAAAGCTTCCTTGTGGCTCAGTGATGCTAACTGAATGCTTGTAATGACCTCAAACCTCCTGAATTGTTCTATGGACCTCCCTCGATTTCAGCTTCAAGTGAACATGGAGGGTGTTGATTCTCGAGTTACAGATGAGCTGCAGCCATCTGGTTAGCTTCACTATGACCTGAGGAGTGTGTCTGGATGATTGGCTTGCCTTGAAACCTTCTGAATCACTCCATGGACCTCCAACTGCAGATGCTCCAAAGTGAGAGCAACAATGGTGTTCCTCCACCTACAGAAGTGATCCAGGTGCTTGGATCACCTCAAATGACCTCCCTTGAGATGTTAGAATGCTCACTTCCCAAAGATAAGCTCTGGTTTGAAGAAATCAATTCTTCTTGCCAAAGAACTTTGAAAAACAATGAACAAGAGAAGAGAAAGAGAAAGCAAGTAATATGGTTGCTTTGGTGTGTTTTCTGAATGAGAATGAGGCCTCTATTTATAGGCAAATGTCTCAGTACTGATTGGGAGAGTGAGCTTGCTTAGTGAAGCAAGTTTGGTTTCTTAGCCATGAAGAAATTCAAAGAATATTCCAAGTGCAATGATGAGCTCTTTGATACCACTCCCTAGCCATCGGTTTTGCTTGATCTTAGGGGACCAAATGGCTGCAGAAATGAGCTCCAATTGGTTGGGAGAAGATTCCTTTGATGAATCACCAATTTGTCATAAATTCAAAAATGCAATCATTACATAATCACATGCCTTTGTTTTTGGGAATCTTCTCTAATCCTTATGCAATGATGGAAATTGATGTATGGTATGGTTTCAGATGCATTAGAGGTCGTGTAGCATCACTTAGTGAAGCAAAATGCACAAAATTGCAAAGTTTCAAATTGTACATGACCTATAATTTTACTTCATGAGGCCAACTTTGAACAAGCATAACTCCTAGCTCAAATTGAATTTTGAAAAGGTTGAACACAATTTGGAAAGCCCTAAACATCTACTTCAAATCATTAGTTTATGTCTTCTTCAGAATCCTTTGGGAAATTTGTGAAAAATGAAGTCAAAGTTGGAAGAAAACTAGGTTAAAACACTTAGAAAAATTTCTAAGTGTTTATGACCTAAACTTCAAAATTTCCAAAACTTCATAAATGGTTGATCTTTTGAAAAAAGTTCCCTTGTAAGATGTTGTTTTATTTGGCAAGATCTACAACTTTCATGTTGGAAGTTTTTTGAGTTGTGTAGGTGAAATTTTGAGATCTCACCATGCCCTCAAAAACCCTAATTCCCGACTTTTCGCTCCTTGATGAATTTCTTTGAATTTCTTTGGCCAAATGACTTTGACATCCATATATTGATGATATTGATCTTTGAAAGTCATTTTTTGACCAAAAACCTTAAAAGTCAATGATGATCCTTCACAGTTGACTTTTTCCTGACAAAGTGAATTTTTGGGCTTTTGTGTAGAAATAAGATCTTCTCCCCAAATGGATGATATAAATGGATTATATGGAGGTAGTAGAGATCCTTGAATCATGTCTTGAGTTTTGGATTCATGCCCTGATCAGAAGTCAACTATCTTGGTGAATTAGGTCAAAACCCTAATTTGTCGACCATGTGAAAATAATGACTGTAGACTTTGAATTGAAGTGTGATGTCCAGTAGATCTTGTCATATGAGATATTTGAAGATGATTGATGTCTTTGAATGGTTCCCTAGGGCTTTTTAGGGTTTCCCAAAAGTGATCCCTGATTTTAGTCCTTGATAGGCTCAAAACCCTAGTCTGGTGACCTGAGTAAACCTGTACTCATATGACTGGATGTCTAATCAATCATAGATGAGAAAAATGAAGTTTTTGAGCCCCATGATTGTATTAGGGACTAATCCTTGTATTGATTGATCCTTTGCCTGAGCTTTCTTGTCTTTGAGCATCCTCGATTAGATACCAGATGGAGAAGTAACTGCTCTGGGAACTTGTCTTGACCTGATGAAAAATCCTGAAGATATGCCATCTCAGGGGGGTCAAAAATTAGGGTATGACAGTTGGTGGAAATCATTAGTGTGGTATCCATTCACCATATGATACATGTACCATTTGTTGGGCTCGTTTTCCATAACCTCTCATCTTAGCACTAGAGGTTTGAGAAAAATCATCATATGATAGACTTCTCGCTAAATTTGTCTCGCCTCATATTTAGTGGAGTGTAGTTCTCTCGACATGCCTTATTGGAGTGGTTACAAAGCTCACATGTCTTTAACAGGTTGTTGATATTTGTTCTTCTTCTAGTGAGAGGATATTGCATTGATGTTACTTCTTTCTTTATCATCTATGTATCTCTTCTATTAATTGCTTTCTTCAACCTTAACGTAGCATTTTTGTTCTCGCCATCATCTTCTCCATTGAGTTAGTAGGCCTCTAGGCTATGGATTCATTGAAGTTTCAGGCCTTCAGCCCATTTGTTATACCCCAAAATTTGCCCACATCTTTTTTCAAGAAAACTCCAATCTAAAAATTAAGAGTCTCATATAATCATGGATTTTTGTTTCAATAAATGTCCTGACATGTGAAATACTTAGTTTTTAGAATTTTTCTTATACAGTATTTTGGCTTGTAGTGGAATTTATTCTTACGCAAACGCCAAATACTGTTTATTACTTCACACATTCTATTTATTTATTTACAGATAAATAGTACTGACACAATTGGTACAGAGTTAAATCTTTTGCAGGCGCAGAATCAGGAAACTCAGACTGTATTGGTAACAAGTAGATTATTATTATCTTTTGTTTCCCACTAAGTTTTTGTACTATATTCCATTGTTTTTAAAATCTTTTCAAATCTCTTTTTCAAAAAATCAAATCCTAACTTTATTCTATACATCTCTCTTTTTCCCAACACTATCATACACTTTCTTTCAAATCTTACTTCCACTCAAATTTTCCTTTTGTACGGAATCACTTCATTCCTCAATGTCTCTATCCTTCTTTCCATTCTATAAATACCTCTCATTTTCCATAAAAATCTCACATCAAATTCTAACTCATCTCTCAAATTTCTACTTCATATCCATCCTTTCTTCTTCCCCGACAAAATGGCGAAGTGGTGGGAAACGTGTTTTCTTATGGTCATCACCATTGCTACGGTGATCATGTCTTTTTTCTGTCTACATAGCCCGGAACACTGTGGACCTGGGATGCTTGCACTCCCAATCATCTACATGTTACTATTTGTAGCATGGGTTATTAATCGTCTTTCTTAAAATTTGTCGTATTTCTTAGTTCTTAAATGTACCGTTTATTCGTCGTACTGTTCAATATAGTATGTAATGTTTGTACTGTCAGTATTAAATGTTGTACTATTTGTCATAATGTTGCTTAATTATTCAGATAATATTTTGTGTGTTTTCTGCCAGTCAAATATTCATTTTTCTGTGCATTAAATGATTTTCAGGGTTATTATCGGTAATTTTGCTCGCGTACAGTAAATATTAGTTATTTATTATGTCTGTGTTTTTAACAAGTCATGTAAATAAACTTTAATTTTTCACATAAAACAAAAAAACAACAAAAAGAAAATTAACTTTGACTGTTGATTTTTCACTCTAACTGCTACATTAATACCTGAACAGTCAGTTGACAGTCAAACTGCTGGCAATACAATTCTCAGTGTTTTGTACCATAAATCAAATCAATCTTTTACAATTCAAAATTCCAAGATTTTTGTCCTAGAATTCTTCTGAATATCACATGATTAGCAGAGACTCAACACTGCACAAAAATCAGGTACGCTTAACTGTCTCCTACACAAACAGTCCCTGACTAGGGTTTTCTTGTTTTTACAGGAGCAACAAGTTTTTGAGACCTCAAATGGATTTCATGGACATCCATATACCTCAAAGTACCATCACACAAATTTTCAGACTTCAATTCACTCAGACGCACCGTCAGTAGCTCAAACAGTCAACAGACGACCCGTTTGACCAAAAAAGTCAACAGAAAGTCAAAAATGAAATTTTTTGTCAAAGTCCATATTTTGTCAAAGTATTCATCATTTGATCATTGGATGATCATAATTCATCAAGGAAAGATCAAAAATCAACAAAACCCTAAGATTCAAAATTAGGGTTTTCTCCTAAAAAGTCAACTGAACTTTGACTGGCCATAACTCTCTCATCATTCATCCAAAAAATTCAAAACAAAGCTCATTTTGAAGGAAATTCAATTATCTTTCAAATTCAATTGATCCCATGGTCATTACATTCACCATTTGAAAAATATGAACAAAGACATTACAGGTCATTTTCAAAGTCAACAAAAAGACACTTTTTTCAAAAGGACACACAAGGAGCATCAAAAATAATTTTGACATGAGACCAAAGTCATTGGTCAGAGGACTCTTTGAGGTTTCCAAAAAGTGCAAGATCTCCTTCATATGACAAAAATTGAGGGATTTACACCTTGTTGAAGTTGGCTAAATTTTGGGAAAATGCATAAAACCAACATTACTCAAAAATGTATTTTTTCCAAATGGGGCCAAGTTTTCATGGTTCAAACATGTTTGCCATGATATTATGGGCCTCCCACGACCAAGACAAAGCCCACACCATTTTTATCCATTTTGGCTTAATTTTATCTTATTTTAAGATTAAATGAAAAAAGAAAATGGATGGATAATGGATAGCTTAGTTTCTAAGTGTCATACCCCAAAATTTGCCCCCTGATTGTATTTCTACGGGTTTATGCTTTGCCTATTATTTACGTAATTATGGATTTATTCACACATACTAATTATCATGGTTTATGGATTTAATATTTAATTCAATCTTAATTTAAATTGAATTTTAAATTAAAACTATTAAACCAGTTTAATTCATTGCACTAATATTTTATCTTTTTTAAATGTATTGTTTGTTTTTACTAATGTGTTTAGGTACAAAAAGAAGAAGCCCAATCTTAACCTCACACAAGGCCCATAAGTTCATTCCTTTAAATTTATATTATTTTATTTATTTTATTTTGAAATTTATTCACTAAAATTCAATCTAAGAATAAATAAATAATAAGGAAATATCTAGGGGATGCTTGCATTCATTTTTGAAACAAATCTTGAGCACACAATTAACCTTGCATCTAAAAATTTCGTATGGCTAGAGATTGAGAAGATTTAGGCCAAAAATAGAAAAATTGGAAATTGATTTTCAATCAAATAATTATTATTCCAATCATTGATTCTGTTCTTTTTTTGTTAACCTAGACAGGTTCCTATATAAACATAATCATTCAGCAAGCCAAGGGGATTTTTTTTGGAGGAGGATTGGCCGAAAAAAAATCAGGTTCCAAACGTGTAGAAATCGTGAACAAAAGTGGAGATGCAAACCAAATTTCGTTGAGATTCAAGCAATTGCGAACATCAAGATCGATTCTTCGGCCTCCTTTGAAGCGTTCCAGACATTAACAAGTCATCAACTCCTCCAGAGTCGCGACTTCAGCATCACGGTTTGGACAAAAACTTTTCCAAATTCGATTTTCATCATACACACATTATGAATTGCATTTGATCGTATAATTGTGTTTATAACAAGATTTGCAAGCTTTCTGGATAGGTTAATTGGGTTTTAAGTGCAGGTTCAAAGTTATGCCATTGTTAGGGTTTATAAACTCCAAATTGGGGAATATTGACTAGAGGCAAAATTGGCAGAAATTAATGATTCTATCACGTTCATAGGGTAGCCTTTAGTTAATCTGTATGTTTAATTGGAATTTATCTGGATTGTATAAATGAATTTGATGGTTGCAGCTGTGTAGTGACACATGAAATCCGTGGCTATAAGCTATGCCAACGGTTTCGGTCTGTGGGTAAGAGCCTGGTAAAAAAATTTTGAAAACGAAGGTAATGATCTGCTGGGCGCGTGTTTTGTTGTTTAATTTTTATTATGTTTTAAAGTTATTTTATGTTAAACAAGCGAATCAGTAGACATCAGGCGAATCATGGTCTAGTGGTAGCAGGATGCAACATAAGGTTCAAGGCTACGGGGTAGGGGGTTCGGTCCCCACTCTCAGCATTATTTTGTCTATTTTCTGTGTTTAATTCCATCTGCAGATCCAGCGTTACGCATGTATGAATGCCCACGATGCGCCTCTCAATTCCAACCATCAGATTACTGCGCCATCTGATCCAACGAATGAAAAGGCGAAGGTCTACCATGGACCTCCCTCTGCTCACCACACCAGAATATTCAGCTAAGTTTTCTATATTATTTTTAGTTCTTTTCATTTATTTGTTTTAATCCTTTGCTCTAAAACCCTTCTAAACTAATTTCTCTTTTACATAAAATTAATTTCTCTTTTTCTAAAAAACATAATAAATAATGAAAATATATTTATTTGTTTTAATTATATTTTAATTGTTTTTTTTTCATTATTTTAAATTGCTTAGATTATTTATTTGATTATTAATTTTTACTCATTGTTAAAAAACACTTATTAGGGTTAGAGATTTAATCGAACCCTATTTTCACCGATTTAATTAATTAGGTTAAAAACCAATAATTAATTAATTCAATTTTCGTTTTTCATATTAAACTTAGTCAATTTGTGCCCTAATCAGGGGTTTGCGAGAATCAGTCATACACTAAAAATATTTCTTTGTGCATCCTTTTCAGGTTTGCTTTCTCCAATACACTCCGACTATGCGCCACATCAAGCCAAAAGCTAAGTCCTATTTCGTATTTATTTTAAATAATCATTTTATTTTATTTTGTTTTTTTATCAAATTAGGGTTAAATTTAATTGCCATTGAATTAGTCATACACTCAGTGCTTCCTGTGTTATTTTTTTGTCAATTCTCCGAGGGTCAGAGTCAATGCTTCAGGCTACCTCCAATTATCAACCTTCAAAAACACGAAGCTAAGTTTCTTTTACCCTTTTTCTTTTATTATTATTTTCATTTTTTAGGGTTAACCCTAATTGTCTCTGAACAAATAATACACTCACTCCTTTTTCTGTTTATTCTTTCTTTTCAATTTTCAGGGTTTGTCAAATGCCAAAGCTATGTCGTTGGTAACCCTAAACCCTATTTTATTTTATGGCTTTTATTATTACTTGTGCCAAACCCTGTTGGGGATCCGCTGGTTTCACTTGCCCCTCCCCTTTATTGCTTTATATACTGCGTGGTTAGTAATTTAGGGCGTGCAAATTTAAACTGGATTAGAGTCACTAATTACAAGATAAATAACTGAATTGAGCCACGTGATTGTTGCACACACGCACTCTTTTGGGGTAACCTCTCTGTTGCCTTGTTGCCTGTTGCCTTGTTGCCTTGTTGCCTTGTATTTTGTGCAGAATAGCCAGTCCCTCGAATACGAGGATACCTCAGCCATGTTGCCTCTCGATTAAAGGTCATGGTCCCTAATGATGCTGCCTTCGATACACTAACATGACCTCGACCCTCGGAAGTTGCCTACGAAAAAGGCTGAGGTATCTTCTGGTTGCCTACGAAAGGCTATTCTGATTCTTCCCCTTAGACTACCTGCCTCTCTATGGCATGGATCAGTCTTTGAGCGAATGATAATTCGATGACCCTTCTACCTCCAAACGAAAGGCTTCCTGCCCTCTTATGGCAAGGATAGACCCTTTCATTCTGAAAGGCTAAAAAGAGACCTATCATCTGAGTTTAAGGTAATTGCCCCTAATTGCCTTGCCATGCTCTATTTTCTATATTCTTTCTCAAAATTCTTCAAAAGCTGGCTACGCTCATTCACGAGCTAAAGTCCATTTTTTTTCTCTTTCATCTACATTTTCTGAAAACGAGCAAGCAAAGCAATTAAGAGCCCATGGAAAACCATGGATGCAAAGGGTGCCTTACACCTTCCCTTTGCATAAATTACCCCCCGAACTTAGATTTCTTTAAAAGGTTTTTTTCTGTTTCTTTTAGCCTTTCTGAATTTGTTTGGATAAAATAAAAGTCGGTGGCGACTCATGCTTAACCGCGACATTTCGATCGATAAAAAGTCAGTTCACCGTATTACAGAACTGGCGACTCTGCTGGGGACAAAATTCGAATAAAAGAGGGGTTACCTTAAAAGTTTAGGATTCACTGTAAATGTTTTCTATTGTTTGCTTTGTTTGTTTTTTTTCAGGGTTGTTTTGGGAATTAACTGAAGGACGAATCCTACACCCGGATTCAAGTACACTTAAGATTAGGAGTGGCATAGTCATGGCGACCTCTTTCACATATGTGGGAGATGAGTCAATATGAAGTTCACACTTGAGTTAGGACTCCATACCATATGCACACCTTTCTCAAATGAGGGGGGTCTATGTATGTGTCTGTGGGTGCACCGGAGCTCAAGGACCTTTAGTTACCCTTAACCCATCCTGGCCTTTAGGAACGTAGTGGGGGGACTACTCTTGACAAATGTTAAGAACTAGTCGCTACCCGATGCTACAATTCAGATAGGTTCTCTCTCAAAGTATCATTGCATGGTGCGAATGCATCATGTCCGAGGGTGCTTTAGAAGGACTGACAATTCTGGATAACTTGTAGAACCTGTTGTTGAAATCTCCTTATCCATAGAAATACCCTTGGGAAGGACACCTGATCAGACCCCATGCAAGCCTTAAGCCAAAAATTGTGTGACTTGTGTGACTTGCTTGTGCTTGCTACTAACCTTCGTTTCCTCGCAGGTTTTGTTGAAAGGACTTGTTTGTCCTTACTAATCTCACACTGCGCCTAATGAACTACATTCGCATAACATCATGACATCATGACATCATAAGCATAACATGGCTTAACTAACCCTTTCAAGGATCTTAGGAATTTAGGGCGCACAATTTCAGGTGCTTTTGTCAAGGACTGAATTCCTATCTAGGGGCAAGAGGATTTATTTTCCTCTGGCCATGTACCTTCCAAGTTATAGACTTAGTACCTAATCAAGGGGAAAGAGGATTTATTTTCCTCTGGCCACGTACCTTCCAGTTCAGAAGTATCCCGAATCAGAGGCGATGACCCACTCGATATGGTGAGCTTGATTCTCAAAGTGGGACACTCACAGACGAAAGTCAGATTTCTTCAGACAAAGACGCGACTAAATCATTTTCTAAATATTGCTAACTAAATTCCCAAAGATCCTTGAAAACATTTCATTTGCATTCATAACATCGCATAACAGGTTTCCTATGATGGATTTCTCATCCTTCCTTGCTGTTTATTTCACGCATCATGACTCTCGAACAATCAGTCAAGGATCTCCAAGCTCAAAACACTGCGTTCCAAGACTTGATTCTGAACTCACCCAAGGGGCAAGAAGAATTGAAGGCGCTCCTATTCTTGGGGTACAATTACAATGCGAGATGCGCTTATTATTCGAACAATCCTGGTTATGGTGCAAAGGATGGTAGACCGCTGAAGCGTGCGATTAAAGATTTAATCATGACACTCAAATCTGAAAAGACCACGACAATGAAGTCACGACAACTGAGTCACGACAACAAAGTCACGACAACTGAGTCACGATAATGGAATCACGACAACTGAGTCACGATAATGGAATCACGACAACTGAGTCACGATAATGGAATCACGACAACAAAGTCACGACAACTGAGTCACGATAATGGAATCACGACAACTGAGTCACGATAATGGAATCACGACAACTGAGTCACGATAATGGAATCACGACAACTGAGTCACGATAATGGAATCACGACAACTGAGTCACGATAATGGAATCACGACAACTGAGTCACAACAATCAATTCACTCATATGATCCAGACGCTCAGGCCAATCGAACCAACAAATTCTAACACCTACATTCCTAACTATAAACCCAATGCGAGGTGCGCGTACCATTCCAACATTCCTGGTCATTTCACAAACAATTGTTGGACATTGAAGAATAAGATTCAAGATCTGATCAATGATGGAGAAATCAAAATCAAACCTCCTGAAACTCCTGTGATGATCACCGCTCCTATGCCTAGTCATGACAAGACTGATGGACGTCTAGACGGACGAACTTTTGGGTCATTAGATCTACTTTCGTTTGCAAGTCTTTGTTCTGTTTGTTTAAACATTTGAATCATGATAGACATTATCTGTTTTAATAATCATCATCAGTGCATTGCATATGTTTGTCTTGAATAAATTATTTCGTTATCACTCATTTAAACTGCATCTTTACTTTGCATATGTTTTATGATACTCAACTCCTGCTAAAGTTGTATACCTTTTGAGGGAGGATGACGAAAACGATACCGCAGTCTCATACAGTATGCTTTTGAGCGGACTATGCTGACGATGTACAGGCATTGTTTCAATTCTTAAACAGTGGAGATATAAGGATGATAATCCCTCGTTAACCCCTTTGAGCCTAAGAAGTAGAAGTTTCTTTCTTGTGCTAATTAAAACCCTTGATCATAACCGGGGGCAGGGTAGTTCTCAGTTAATTTGGTTGTGCATTCTATTTTAAGAGAATCATTCAGTACACCTTTCAACAAGGGTTTCAATCACAAGCATTCATCTGCACACATCAAAGAAGTGTTGGAGATGTTAATCAAAAGCCAATGATGGTTCATCAATCATTAAAGCAAGGCAGTCAATATCTTTCAAAAAAGAAAAAAAATGAAAAAACATATATACAAAGAAAAGCCTTCTAAGTCAAAAATTAAAAAGATGACTTAGGCAAAAATCAAGGCATCCCGCTGACTGTAAGCTCAAAATAGACAGTCCAGGCAAAAGTTAGGGATATCAAAAAAGAAGAGAAGTCAATAAATTCCTGAACAACACAATGTTGTGACTACCAAAAGGAAGAAGTGACTGCCATCTCAAAATTTCTCTTTGCTTGTGAACCATCAACATTATCAAAGGTGCAAATCCAAGAGTCTCTTGGAACTTGAATGCATAAGTTGAATTAACTTAGCTTAGGACTGAAGAACATCACGAAGAAGGGGATGGGTATAAATAAATTTTGAGCCATTATCCTTTGTTTCTTAAACCGCGAACCAAGCCACGTTACAACCCTTGAAAGTCCTAATTGAAGCATGGTTAGTTCGAAAGCATACTGTCACCAAAAAGGTATCCCGACTCCTTAAGGTTTGCTAAAATGCTGAGTCGATATTTCGCTTCTACAAAAATAGCATGTTTTTACAAATATCACGCTTTTACATCTCTTGTTTTAAATGTTTTTTTCAAAAACTCAAGACAAACGTATGCATTGCATCTCATGAATTCATTATTAAACATATTCTGCTACATAATTTTAAATGTTAGCATCAGAAAGAACTTGCACAGGGTACAACTAATGACTGAAAGTTATCCCGATAGACAAGATTTCTCCGAGAAGCAATGTCCCCTACGTATACAAGGGGCATGGCACGCTTTGCTCAATCAATCTGGGGCAATTAAGTCAAGATTCCGAGAATCTCTCGAGGATGTCAAAACAATCAGGGGCCTCATCCTAAGTTTATGATTACTGGGGGCATGTCGCTCATAGTAAAGTCCTCGCGAGACGAATCTTTCCAAAGTTCCTACTAACTGGGGCAAATCTATGCAAGTCCAGTTTTACATCCTTACCAAATACTCAGTGGCGTGTTCTAATCAAATCCAGGAATGGTAGTACTATAATACTGGGGGCAATGTTCAAGGCATCCATGCGTTCCCGTAATTCCGATTTCACAAGATCATATCCCCACAGAGTAATCATTAAGAAGATATCTTCACACGCTCTCGACAAAGACATGGCTCCCCAACAAAGTGTACATGTTCAACACTGCTGGTTCTCCAATACTTTGCTCTTCTCCAACATGGGTTACTAATACTTTTAGCCCCAATCAGGGTCCATCAAGTTACTGATCATCCCCAAGCAAGAATCATAAATTCCCAGCTAAGCATTTTCAAATAAGATCAGACATCAAAATCACAAGGACATAGAGATTTGTTTTCTCAATCAAGACTACATAAATCACATATCATATGTCATAAACGTATTCATACATTGCATACATTACCTCGTAATGACTTCATCCATAACATACAAAGTTTCTCATTTATTTTGAGGGACTCATTACATAATACATGCATCATGACATTGCATAACTATACCTATTGCAGGATACAGGTACCGACAAATGAACGAAATCTCCAACTTTCCAAGATCTAATTCAGCTACTACGAATGGTACTGACACGGTCAACGCTCGAAGATCTAATTCATTTACCATGAACGGTAATGACACGATCATTTTCAAAGATCTAATTCAGCTACTACGAATGGTACTGACACGGTCAATGCTCGAAGATCTAATTCATTTACCACGAACGGTAATGACACGGTCATTTTCAAAGATCTAATTCAGTTACTACGAACGGTACTGACAAGATCAACTGTTTCCTAAGTCTAATTCAGTTATTACGAACGGTACTGACACGACAAAAAGATCTAATTCTATCATCACGAATGGTGTAGACACGATCATCTTCCAAAGCCTAATTCAGTTACTACGAACAGTGCTGACGCGAACAACTCTCCTAAAATCTAATTCATCTACTATACGATCAACATTCAAACAATTACTTCTCCAGTAAACTTCAGTCTCAACATCTGGATGGCATCTTCAAGCCCATCTCCGACAAAAGTCCCTACTTCAGCTAGGGCAAATTTCTTGGTATTCTAGTGTTCAATCATCTTCCACCTTCAGATACCGACTGGCATACTAACCACTCTACATCTTCAGGTTTAAGATAATTGAACAGGGGCAGCTGTCATACCCCAAAATTTGCCCCCTGATTGTATTTCTACGGGTTTATGCTTTGCCTATTATTTACGTAATTATGGATTTATTCACACATACTAATTATCATGGTTTATGGATTTAATATTTAATTCAATCTTAATTTAAATTGAATTTTAAATTAAAACTATTAAACCAGTTTAATTCATTGCACTAATATTTTATCTTTTTTAAATGTATTGTTTGTTTTTACTAATGTGTTTAGGTACAAAAAGAAGAAGCCCAATCTTAACCTCACACAAGGCCCATAAGTTCATTCCTTTAAATTTATATTATTTTATTTATTTTATTTTGAAATTTATTCACTAAAATTCAATCTAAGAATAAATAAATAATAAGGAAATATCTAGGGGATGCTTGCATTCATTTTTGAAACAAATCTTGAGCACACAATTAACCTTGCATCTAAAAATTTCGTATGGCTAGAGATTGAGAAGATTTAGGCCAAAAATAGAAAAATTGGAAATTGATTTTCAATCAAATAATTATTATTCCAATCATTGATTCTGTTCTTTTTTTGTTAACCTAGACAGGTTCCTATATAAACATAATCATTCAGCAAGCCAAGGGGATTTTTTTTGGAGGAGGATTGGCCGAAAAAAAATCAGGTTCCAAACGTGTAGAAATCGTGAACAAAAGTGGAGATGCAAACCAAATTTCGTTGAGATTCAAGCAATTGCGAACATCAAGATCGATTCTTCGGCCTCCTTTGAAGCGTTCCAGACATTAACAAGTCATCAACTCCTCCAGAGTCGCGACTTCAGCATCACGGTTTGGACAAAAACTTTTCCAAATTCGATTTTCATCATACACACATTATGAATTGCATTTGATCGTATAATTGTGTTTATAACAAGATTTGCAAGCTTTCTGGATAGGTTAATTGGGTTTTAAGTGCAGGTTCAAAGTTATGCCATTGTTAGGGTTTATAAACTCCAAATTGGGGAATATTGACTAGAGGCAAAATTGGCAGAAATTAATGATTCTATCACGTTCATAGGGTAGCCTTTAGTTAATCTGTATGTTTAATTGGAATTTATCTGGATTGTATAAATGAATTTGATGGTTGCAGCTGTGTAGTGACACATGAAATCCGTGGCTATAAGCTATGCCAACGGTTTCGGTCTGTGGGTAAGAGCCTGGTAAAAAAAATTTGAAAACGAAGGTGATGATCTGCTGGGCGCGTGTTTTGTTGTTTAATTTTTATTATGTTTTAAAGTTATTTTATGTTAAACAAGCGAATCAGTAGACATCAGGCGAATCATGGTCTAGTGGTAGCAGGATGCAACATAAGGTTCAAGGCTACGGGGTAGGGGGTTCGGTCCCCACTCTCAGCATTATTTTGTCTATTTTCTGTGTTTAATTCCATCTGCAGATCCAGCGTTACGCATGTATGAATGCCCACGATGCGCCTCTCAATTCCAACCATCAGATTACTGCGCCATCTGATCCAACGAATGAAAAGGCGAAGGTCTACCATGGACCTCCCTCTGCTCACCACACCAGAATATTCAGCTAAGTTTTCTATATTATTTTTAGTTCTTTTCATTTATTTGTTTTAATCCTTTGCTCTAAAACCCTTCTAAACTAATTTCTCTTTTACATAAAATTAATTTCTCTTTTTCTAAAAAACATAATAAATAATGAAAATATATTTATTTGTTTTAATTATATTTTAATTGTTTTTTTTTCATTATTTTAAATTGCTTAGATTATTTATTTGATTATTAATTTTTACTCATTGTTAAAAAACACTTATTAGGGTTAGAGATTTAATCGAACCCTATTTTCACCGATTTAATTAATTAGGTTAAAAACCAATAATTAATTAATTCAATTTTCGTTTTTCATATTAAACTTAGTCAATTTGTGCCCTAATCAGGGGTTTGCGAGAATCAGTCATACACTAAAAATATTTCTTTGTGCATCCTTTTCAGGTTTGCTTTCTCCAATACACTCCGACTATGCGCCACATCAAGCCAAAAGCTAAGTCCTATTTCGTATTTATTTTAAATAATCATTTTATTTTATTTTGTTTTTTTATCAAATTAGGGTTAAATTTAATTGCCATTGAATTAGTCATACACTCAGTGCTTCCTGTGTTATTTTTTTGTCAATTCTCCGAGGGTCAGAGTCAATGCTTCAGGCTACCTCCAATTATCAACCTTCAAAAACACGAAGCTAAGTTTCTTTTACCCTTTTTCTTTTATTATTATTTTCATTTTTTAGGGTTAACCCTAATTGTCTCTGAACAAATAATACACTCACTCCTTTTTCTGTTTATTCTTTCTTTTCAATTTTCAGGGTTTGTCAAATGCCAAAGCTATGTCGTTGGTAACCCTAAACCCTATTTTATTTTATGGCTTTTATTATTACTTGTGCCAAACCCTGTTGGGGATCCGCTGGTTTCACTTGCCCCTCCCCTTTATTGCTTTATATACTGCGTGGTTAGTAATTTAGGGCGTGCAAATTTAAACTGGATTAGAGTCACTAATTACAAGATAAATAACTGAATTGAGCCACGTGATTGTTGCACACACGCACTCTTTTGGGGTAACCTCTCTGTTGCCTTGTTGCCTGTTGCCTTGTTGCCTTGTTGCCTTGTATTTTGTGCAGAATAGCCAGTCCCTCGAATACGAGGATACCTCAGCCATGTTGCCTCTCGATTAAAGGTCATGGTCCCTAATGATGCTGCCTTCGATACACTAACATGACCTCGACCCTCGGAAGTTGCCTACGAAAAAGGCTGAGGTATCTTCTGGTTGCCTACGAAAGGCTATTCTGATTCTTCCCCTTAGACTACCTGCCTCTCTATGGCATGGATCAGTCTTTGAGCGAATGATAATTCGATGACCCTTCTACCTCCAAACGAAAGGCTTCCTGCCCTCTTATGGCAAGGATAGACCCTTTCATTCTGAAAGGCTAAAAAGAGACCTATCATCTGAGTTTAAGGTAATTGCCCCTAATTGCCTTGCCATGCTCTATTTTCTATATTCTTTCTCAAAATTCTTCAAAAGCTGGCTACGCTCATTCACGAGCTAAAGTCCATTTTTTTTCTCTTTCATCTACATTTTCTGAAAACGAGCAAGCAAAGCAATTAAGAGCCCATGGAAAACCATGGATGCAAAGGGTGCCTTACACCTTCCCTTTGCATAAATTACCCCCCGAACTTAGATTTCTTTAAAAGGTTTTTTTCTGTTTCTTTTAGCCTTTCTGAATTTGTTTGGATAAAATAAAAGTCGGTGGCGACTCATGCTTAACCGCGACATTTCGATCGATAAAAAGTCAGTTCACCGTATTACACTAAGCATGAGTCATCCAAGAATTTTCAATTTTCTGCAGAAGATTGAGGTACAAGGCAAGAGCATTGAAGAGAAGCAAGACTTGGTCAACAATTCAAAGGTTTTAATATAAAAAAAATCAAGAATTCAACAAAGGCAACTAAAGGCTTCTTGGCTTCAATTCTAAGCACAACATAGCCTATATAAAGGCTATAACACTTCACAAACAAGAGAGCACGAAATCAGAGCCAAAATTCTGCTTGTAACACACTTGTAATCACTTAAACTTTTCAAAGAAATCTCAAATTCGAATTTTGAATTCAAGTCATTTTCAATACAAACTAAGCATTCAAACACCTTCCTCAAGCATCACTGAACATATTCCAATCATTTCCAAGCCTTGAAACTCACTGAACTAAGCACTAAAGGTCACGATTTGTACGAACTAAAATCAACTTGTATCTCATAATCCATGCATGTTTGACAAGATGTAGACATATATTTGAGTTTAGTTTGATGTCCTGATCGTTTCTGGACATTTAATTAAGGTTTGGTTGAGTAATCACGAAGTTACCATTTTAGGGTTCATAATCTCAAAATTAGGGCTTTCTGAAATAGGCAAAATTACAGGTTCTAAATGGTACCATTGAATTCGTATGGACTAGACGAATCGAACCATGACCTCGCGCCAAATTTCTTTTATGTCTAACCCCTATTCGTTATTTTCCAGGTTTAAGGTTCATCTATTACAGCGCTTTTAATAAGAAAACGCTGTTAAAAGAGGTGGCGAGAGGTTGAAGACGAAGACGTGGCCTCTCCCGATTGGCCAGAACGAGCGCGCGCGTTTTTAAATTTATTTGTGATCCGGTGCTTTGCAGGTGTCACTTTTGCCATGTGTCTCAATATCTGAGCCATCTGATCTCATTAAACTTTCAATCCAACGAATCAAAACGTTCATCCTTACCATGGTCATCATTTAAATATCACATCTGATTACCATCCTTTTATTTTTCTATTTTATTTTAATTTCTTTGTTAAATTAATTAAAAATAGTTTTAAAAATCCAAAAAATACACAAAACATATTTTTAGGTCTCTAAAATAATATATTATTTTCTGATGCAAAAATATTTTATTTTTCTTCATAATTTCAATATTTTGCATAATTAATTAGTATATATTTATATATTTGCTTTTTAATTATTTCAACCAATCAAAAAATCATAAAAAAAATTGTTCTTCATATTTAATATAGTTTATATATTATAAGCTAATTTTGTACATATTTTGAATAATTTTCTCTTTAAGTTTTAATTATTTGTGTAATTATTTGCATAATTATGTGTTAATTAACTTAATAAATTTCAACTCAAATTTCAAAAATTCAAAAAAATTAGTTTTTGTTTTAAAATTAATTAACAAATGTTTTGTACATATTTTGAACTTAATTTTTAGGTTTAAATTTTTTTTCATTTTTTTTACTCATTTTAATTTAATTAATCATGCATTAATCATAATTAAAATAAATCATAAAAAATCCAAAAAACATTTCTTTTATTTTCTTGCTATTTAAATTCCTAGATAAATGTATAGGTTGTCAAATCCATGTAAATAGCGTAGTTTACATTTCCTGCACAATCGATGTAATAGCGTAGATTTACTTTCCGCATTTTACATTTCTGCATTTTAAAATTCCAACACATATAAACTGCGTGTATGCCAAAGATAAAATTGAATCGTTAGATCACTAACTCCAAAAGAGAAAATATCTGAATTCAAACACAATCACACTTGCACCTCCTAAGGTAATCCCTTCTCATTCTTTTCAAAATCAAAGTCAGAATTCTATTGTTTCGAGTACAAAATCAAACCTTGTGTTTATATCCGGTAAAAGGATATATTTTTAAAGGAAATAGGATAAAGACCTTACAACTCAGGGTAGACCTCCTAATTTGCTTGCTCAAATCAAAACAAACAAAATTCTCATACACTGTTGTTTTTCAAAATAAACTTTCCAAAAAGACAATACTTTGTATATATCCAAACAAGGATCATTACGAAGTTAACGTTCTTTTTTCAAAAACATCTTTTGAAAGATAAAAAAACACTTTGTATACATCCGCACAAGGATCATTACAAAGTCAATTTACAAAGGTATTTCAAACCATATACGAGCATTTGAGAGCAATTGAAAAGTGATCGAAAACAAGTGAGCTAAGCAAACTAAAGAGCCCATGGATAACCATGGATACAAAGGGTGCTAACACCTTCCCTTTGTATAACCTACCCCCTTACCCAGAATTTCTTAAAGGTCTTTTTTCTGTTTCTTTTATAAACCTTTCCTTAGTTGGATAAAATAAAAGGTCGGTGGCGACTCTCTGAATTTTCAAAATGCGAAAGCATAAACAATAAAAAGAGTCAGTTCACGTATCTCTCCGCGAGAGGTATGGCCGAAAACGGAGGTCCACAGAACTGGCGACTCTGCTGGGGAATTCAAATACTTTCAAAAAACAAAATGTTTTCAAAAGGGGTTACCTTAAGAGAATAGATCACTTCGATGTTTTCAATTGTTTGACTTGATTGCTCTATTTTTCAAAAGTTTGTTTGGGTATTTTGCTTGTGTGAAAGATTCTAACCCGAATCTCGAGATACCTTAAGTATATGACAATAGACCAAGGAAATTGTACGGCATGTACCGATACGGTTGATCTGGTAGTCATCGTTAGTGCGATACTTTGGTTTATACTAATGTCCCTTGAAAACGATCAAGGAGTATATTAGGCTTCCGAAATGTCATTAAACACTAATTTGTCTTAGAACCTTTTTAGTTGAACTTGACTTATGGCCTATTAAGTGGCTAGCTTTGAAATTGATCGAAGTTAGTTATCCTCGAGGAATATTTTGGTCGGCCGCTCGAGCGCCGTATTGAGATGTTACCTCCAAGGATCATAGAACCCGAATACTATTCTAGGACAGGTTTTAACCAACTCAACTTCAGTGGGGAGGGTATCACCTATCTGCTCCATGCAGGTCTTTAAGCCTAAGGCTATTGTTTGATTTGTTTGTGTGTGCCACATGTTTGACATCATAAGCATCATAAGCATATCATTTTCTCACCAAACACTTCAAGGATCAAAGAGTTTACCTTTGTTTATTTTACAGGTAATGGCTCCCGCCACCAGAGATTACATCCGAATCAACATCTCAACAGTACCATCTGAACTAAAAGACTTAGTATCAGAATTCCCCAGGAATGTTCAATTCACCGAAAGGCATGGTCACCTACTCCATTTGGTTACCTCAAAATTTGAAGAAGAAATGATACGGGTCCTGTTCCAGTTCTTTGACCCTGAACATCATTGCTTTACCTTTCCTGATTACCAGTTGGTACCCACTTTGGAAGAATTCTCTGAACTAATTGGATTACCTATTCGAAATCAATTACCTTTCACTGGTTTAGAAAGGATTCCAAAACCTGAAGTCATTGCTGCTGCTTTACATTTGCGAAAATCAGAAATCGAGTCCAATTGGGAAACAAAGAGTGGAGTTAAAGGTTTGCTTGCTAAGTTCTTATTGGAAAAGGCTCGATTACTGCTTGAAAACAAAAGTTATCCAGCTTTAGAGGAGGTTGTGGCCCTTTTGATCTATGGTTTGGTTTTATTCCCTAATCCCGACCAGTTCATAAGTGTACACATCATCAACCTTTTCCTAACTCGTAACCCGGTACCAACATTACTGGGAGACATTCTACATTCTCTACACACTCGTACCATGAAGAAACGAGGAACTCTTATGTGCTGTATACCACTACTGGCTAGGTGGTTTACATTTCATCTTCCCCGATTAGTGTTGAGAAATGAACAAAGAATGCAATGGTCTCGCAGGATTATGTCTTTGTCTCATTCAAATATCCGGTGGAACAACTTCTTTCAAAGAGACATTACTATCATTGATCATTGTGGAGAGTACCCTAATGTGCCACTCCTTAGCATCAAAGGGGGCATCACTTACAATCCCTCTTTAGCTCAACGCCAATTCGGATATGCAAGGAGCAACGGTCCTCATGACATGATTATCCGTGGCATTGTGTTTGATTACGAGAACGATTCTCATAGACACCGACGAAGGTTCATACATGCATGGGGCAGTGTCTATAGAATAGAAAGAAAAACTTTGGGGCAATGGAATTCTATCCCTATGGAACCTTACCTCAGATGGGTCCGTACTCATGCTCAGAAACTCATCATGCCATATCCCGCTATTCTACCTGTGACTATTGAGCCAGAAGTCGAAGGAGACAAACCCCAAGTTATTCTACACCCGGATATGCCAACTGACCTAGAAGAGTTGCAAATATCTTGGGTTCAACTAAAAGAGGAAAGAGACACCTTCAAAGCACACTGTCAAGACTATGAGAGAAGGATATTGGAGCTCACCGGACAGCTTCAAGAAAAACAGCAGATCAACACATTCCTGGGGGCAAAGAGAAAGCGTCCATGGGAGACCTGAGGGATCATTCATTTCCTTTATTTCTGTTTTGTAAGCCCAAATGAGGCAAAGAAAAAAAAACAAAAAAAAAAAGAAATAAATTGTTTAACTAATGTTTGTTTCTGCTTTGTTTTAACAAATCTAAACTCTAAGATCCTTGAAAACATTGCACACACATTGCATTCATATATATTGCATTCATATACATTGCATATACATTGCATCCATTCATACACATTGCATAACAGGTTCACATGACGGATTTCTCATCTTTTCGTTGTTTATTTTAGTCAGAAGAGATGGAATCTGAGACAAGCATCAAGAATCTCGAAGCACAGAATGCCCAAGTTCAAGTGGCAATTCTGGAGCTGGCAAAGGGGCAACAAGAACTGAAAGCCCTGATAATTAAGAAGAAAAAGAAGCCCAAAGGATCTGTAGGCTTGAGTCACCTGAAAAGGAAGATCAAAATCCCAGTCAAAAAGTTCAAAAAGCCACCGATCCCTGAAACAGTCGGTGATGATGAACAAGGAGACAATCACAGCAACCAGGGTTCTGCTAAACCCTCTCTCTCTTCCAATGAAGAAGATGATCATTCTGGGGACGAACCGGATGATGACAAGTACCAACAGCTGGAAGAACGTATAAAAGCTATGGAGATACAAAAAATACTTGGCTTAGATTTCAATGATCTGGGACTCATCTCGGATGTTGTTATCCCTCCAAAATTCAAAGTTCCTGTCTTTGCAAAATATGATGGAGTTTCTTGCCCAAAACTACATCTGAGATCCTATGTGAGGAAGATACAACCTCATACAACAGATAACAAATTGTGGATTCACTTCTTCCAAAAAGTCTGTCGGGTACACAACTCGAGTGGTACTACCAGCTGGAAAATACCAAGGTTCATACTTGGGAAGAATTAGCTGCTGCTTTTTACAAACAGTACCAATACAATGCTGATCTTGCACCAACCCGTACTCAACTAAGGGGCATGTCCATGGCACCAAAAGAAAGTTTCAAAGGATATGCACAAAAGTGGAGAGATATGGCTGGAAGGTTTCAACCACCCTTATCTGATCGCGAGCTAGTCGACATGTTCATGGGCACTTTAACTGGCCCTTTCTATAGTCATTTGCTGGGAAGCTCATCATCAGGTTTCACTGACCTGATATTGACCGGAGAACGTGTCGAAAGTGGCATTCAAAATGGAAAAATTCAAATAGGCACCTCCTCTGGTGCTACAAAAAGGCCCATCAGCGGGAGAAATGAGGTCAATACAATGCAAATTCAGAAAGGTCGCAAAAATGAGCAGCATCAATCTGTAGGGGCAGTTCTGATCTCCACATCTGCGCCTCAAAAAGATCAACAGCCAAAATATACGCGTCGACCAGATGCACCAAGAAGAAATTTCACCAGAATCAACATGCCAATCTCTCAGGCATTGCAGCATTTGCTAAAAGCAGACCAGATCACATTAAAAGATCCTCCAAAGAATGTCAACACTTCCTCTCCGAGTTATCGCACCGATGCAACATGTGCGTATCACTCAAACTGTCCAGGACATGACGCAGATCACTGATGGGCCCTGAAAAATAAAATACAAGATATGATAGATGCTGGGGAAATTGAGTTCGATCCTCCAGAAACTCCAAATGTCATCACTGCACCTATGCCAAAGCATGACAAAACTGTTAACGCTATCCTGGACACTGTTTACATCTATGATGTGAACAAATTATCAACTCCACTCTGCGAAGTCAAAGGAAAGCTAATCCAAGCTGGTTACTTTCCAGGATGTGACCCCGATTGCTTTTATTGCTCATACCTGCCCAATGGTTGTGAAAATCTGAGAACGGGAATTCAAAAGTGGATGGATCGCCGTATCATTATGTTTGAGAGGCTCCCTTCTATGGACGTGTTATGCGAAGTCTTTGCAAACGGGATAAGAATAGAGGATGTCTCAGTGATCTCCAGTTTACCATTCAAAATCTCTACCAAGGCTCCGTTCAAAATTTCTGCTACACTCAAAGTGGCATCAGTAGTCATTGCTAGCCCAACTCCATTTCCATACTTCTCAGACAAAGTAGTCCCATGGGGTTACGACACTAATGTTTATGTTCATGGAGTTAAGCAGGGTACCTCGACTGAAGAGGCCGCAAAGTTAACTACTCCAACTGTGGATAATATTGTGGGTACCAGCAAGATCACGAGAAGTGGAAGAATCTTTTCACCAGAAATTTCTCCAAATGTTGCTGTTGGTCCAGTCCGAGTCCCAGTTCCTAATCAAGATGACAGCGCTCGAGGCAAAGAGCCACAAGTTGAACAAGTTCAAACCCCGGTGGAGATCACTGCTGAGGATCCATCAAAGCAAGAAATGGAGGAAATATTGAAAATCATCTGCAAGAGTGATTACAATATTGTTGAGCAACTAGGGCACACCGCTTCAAAAATCTCAATGCTATCTCTGCTAAAATATTCAGAAGCTCATGCCAAAGCTCTGATGAAGTTCCTGAAAGCTGTGCATGTGCCTCAAGAGATCTCAGTCGACCAATTTGAGAATTGTGTTGCCAATTTAACCGTGAACAATGGCCTCGGTTTCTCTGATGTGGATCTAACCCCTGCTGGAAAAAATCACAACAAAGCCCTACATATCTCCATTGAATGTAATGGCACCACTCTATCTCATGTGCTAGTAGATAACTGTTCTTCTTTGAACGTGTTACCGAAAACAGTACTAGAAAAGCTTGACTTCGAAGGAATTGTGTTACAACCAAGTGATGTTGTGGTAAGAGCCTTTGACGGGTCAACGAGAACGGTATACGGAAAAGTGAATCTCCCAATCAGAGTGGGTTCTCAGATCTTTGATTCTATCTTTTACGTAATGGAAATTCACCCAGCCTATTCCTGTTTATTTGGACGCCCTTGGATACATGGGGCAAACGCTGTAACTTCTACCCTGCATCAGAAGTTAAAATATCCAGTAAAAGGAAAGATTGTCACAGTCTATGGCGAAGAGGAATATGTGGTTAGTCACCTAAGCAATTCCAAATATGTTGAGCTGGAGGACGAATTCATCGAAACTCCCTGCCAATCTTTTGAGGTGGTCTCTCCAGATGTCTCTACCACCAAGCATATTCCTGCTACTCCAACTGCAACTATGGCTTCTCTCAAAGATGCCAAAGCTGTGATTGAACAAGGTGATTGCACAGTATGGGGACAGCTTCCCGGTATACCCTACAAGTCCGACAAGCTAGGTCTGGGCTATGACAGTGGAAATCAAAAGAATGATCAAAGTCCTCGATCTGGGGGATTAATGTCACACTTCGTCAGCCAAGAAGTAAACGCCATTGAAGATGAAGGAGTGTTCTTGAACCATATCATTCAGCCATATCCAGATGAAATTCCACCCATTTCCATGGGAATGTGGGATGCTGTGGGAGAACCAAGTGGCGGGTATAATTATCAGTATACCGCACCTCAGAATTCTTATATTGCTATGGAAGACATTACCCGACTGGATGGGGCGATCAATTTGGAAATGACAAAAGTTTCACAAGTCCCGTCGCTGAGTAATATCAAAATCCACCCAAAGAAGTATGGGATACGCTAGGAGAACCCAGTGGCAAATATGACTATATGGTGAAATATTCCGCTCCTCCGAGCTCACAAATTGCTATGGAGGATATTGTCCCAACTGGATGGGATGAACATTACGATGACAATTTCACTCTTGAAGAAGCCAGAGAAATACCAAATAACGAGGGTTGCTTTCTGTCAGCATACACTCCTCACCAGGATGCACAAGTCTCTATTCAAAACATCATCCCGGCTGCATAGGACGGCCTTATCGAGCATCTTGCTCAGCCAACAGAGATATCTCAGCCTGGGCTCTCGTATCCAGTAGAGTATATCGCTTATCCCGAAAGATCACCGGCTCATTTTCCCACTAATGAAATCAATGTTGTGGAAGATGAAGAAGACAACTGCAAATGGAACAGCTGGGTACTCCCTGCTCACGACAATGGATTGAACAACTGGAAAGCTGAGGATGTGATCTCCTTTGACCAGGAGTAAATGCCAATTCCTGTTCTCTTTGTGTATATTGTGCAAAGATAAAAATGGTTCCTGAACTATCGAACCATGAGCTTGAAAGCCGTGTGCCTTGCCCGAAGCGCACTGGTCCTTTTATAAGGGCTTATCATATCATGATCATGTGCATTCAATAAAATCATGGGACGCTTGCATATTTAAATTTTGTGATCCTTTTTCTTTCTTTCTTTGTTTTCAAATAGCTATGTTTTTTTTCACACACACTCACATAAATAAAATGCAGATTCACATACACTTTGGATCTAGTCAATAACGATTCTGCTATTGCCCGTCATGACTTTGAAAATCCGATCTACCAAACTGAGGACGAAAGTGAGGAAGATTGTGAAGTACCAAGAGAACTTGCAAGGCTGTTAGAACAAGAAGACAAGGCCATACAGCCTCACGAGGAGCCAATTGAGGTCATCAACTTGGGCAGCAACGAGGAAAAGAAAGAAGTCAAAATAGGGGCTGATTTAGAACACAGCATCAAGCAAAGACTGATTCAAATGCTGCGAGGCTACGTCGAGATATTCGCCTGGTCCTATGAAGATATGCCAGGCCTTGACACGGACATTGTAGTTCATCGCCTGCCAATCAAAGAAGGTAGCACTCCAGTCAAACAGAAACTACGAAGGAGTAGGCCTGATATGTCAAAAAAGATCAAAGACGAGGTTGAAAAACAGTTCAATGCCGGATTCCTAAAAGTTGTAAGTTATCCTCCTTGGATAGCTAACATCGTGCCTGTACCTAAAAAATACGGGAAAGTCAGAATGTGCGTGGACTACAGAGATCTGAACCGGGCAAGCCCCAAAGATGATTTCCCTTTACCACACATCGATGTACTGGTTGACAATACCGCACAATGCAAGGTATTCTCCTTTATGGACGGATTCTCAGGGTACAATCAAATCAAGATGGCACCCGAAGACATGGAAAAAACAACCTTCACAACACCCTGGGGAACCTTTTGTTACAAAGTAATGCCCTTTGGTTTAAAGAACGCAGGAGCAACCTATCAACGTGCAATGGTAGCTCTGTTCCATGACATGATTCATCAGGAGATAGAGGTGTATGTCGATGACATGATTGCAAAATCCAACACTGAGGAAGAACATCTGGGTCATTTACACAAGTTGTTTGACAGACTCAAGAAATACAAGTTGCGACTGAACCCAAATAAGTGTACCTTTGGAGTAAGATCCGGCAAACTCTTAGGTTTCATCGTCAGCAGCAAAGGTATTGAGGTTGATCCCGCCAAGGTCAAAGCCATTCAAGAAATGCCTATACCTCGTACCGAGAAACAAGTCAGAGGATTCTTGGGACGTCTGAATTACATCGCCCGATTTATTGCCCACATGACTACTACTTGTGTGCCGATCTTCAAACTGTTGAAGAAAGATCAAGTGGAAAGGTGGAATGACAAATGCCAGTTAGCCTTTGACAAAATCAAAGAATATCTCCAAAAACCCCCAATCTTGTTGCCACCTGTGGAAGGAAGACCTCTGATAATGTACCTAACTGTGTTAGAAGACTCAATGGGGTGTGTACTTGGGCAACATGACGAGTCCGGCCGAAAGGAGCACGCAATCTACTATCTTAGCAAAAAGTTTACCGATTGTGAAACAAGATACTCACTACTCGAAAAAACTTGCTGTGCCTTAGCATGGGCGGCCCGCCGACTAAGACAGTATATGCTAAATCACACCACTTTCCTAATCTCCAAGATGGATCCTATCAAGTACGTGTTCGAAAAGCCTGCTCTCTCTGGAAGAATAGCAAGATGGCAAATGATCTTAACAGAATATGACATTCAATACACTTCACAAAAAGCAATCAAAGGAAGTGTGGTAGCTGATCATCTGGCTCATCAAGCAGTGGATGATTATCAAGCATTGAACTTTGACTTCCCAGACGAGGACATTATGCTAGTCAATGACTACAAACAACCAGGACCAGAAGAAGGACCCGAGCCAGGATCCCGTTGGACTATGGTTTTTGACGGAGCTTCTAATGCACTTGGCAATGGCATCGGAGCTGTGATCATTTCCCCCGCAGGAGGTCATACACCATTCACTGCCAGATTATGCTTCAACTGCACTGACAATATAGCCGAATACGAAGCATGTATTCTGGGTCTTAAAGCTGCAATTGATCTAAGAATCAAGTTCCTGGAAGTCTATGGAGACTCGGCCTTGGTAATCTACCAAGTCAAAGGGGAATGGGACACGAAGCACCCGAATCTAATTCCTTACAAAGAATATGTGATGAGTTTGATTCCTTACTTTGAAGAAATCACTTTTGAACATATCCCACGCGAGGAAAATCAACTAGCTGATGCCTTAGCTACCATGTCGTCCATGTTCAAAGTCAGGTGGGACAATGAGGCGCCGATGATCACCGTTTACAGACAAGATGAACCATCCTATTGCAATGAGATCGATACCGAAGGAACAGAAGAAAAACCATGGTTCCATGAAGTAAAAAGATATCTCGAAGCTCAGGAGTACCCTGAAGGGGCATCCATTAACGACAGAAAGTTTCTAAGGAGATTTGCAGCCAAATTCTTTCTAAGTAATGGAACCCTATACAAACGCAACCATGACTCGACTTTACTTCGTTGTGTAAACAAGAAGGAAGCAGAACAGATCATGGGAGACATACACGATGGTGCCTTCGGTACTCATTCAAGTGGACATACAATGGCTAAAAAGATCCTAAGAGCAGGTTATTACTGGTCTACCATGGAAACAGACTGCCATCATCACTCCCAAACCTGTCACAAATGCCAGATATATGCTGACAAAGTACATGTACCTCCAGTTCCATTAAACGTCCTGACGGCTCCTTGGCCTTTTGCAATGTGGGGTATTGATATGATTGGAGAAATCAAACCTACTGCCTCCAACGGACATCGCTTTATCCTGGTCGCTATTGAATACTTCACAAAGTGGGTAGAAGTAGCTTCATTTGCTTCTGTCACCAAGAATGTGGTGGCCCGGTTCATCAAATACAATCTCATTTGTCGGTATGGCATCCCTGAACGGATTATCACGGACAATGGCACAAATTTAAACAACAGAATGATTACTGAACTTTGCACACAGTTCAAGATCAAGCATCATAATTCCTCTCCATATCGACCAAAAATGAACGGCGCGGTGGAAGCTGCCAACAAGAACATCAAGAAAATCATACAAAAAATGACAGTAACCTACAAAGACTGGCATGAGATGTTACCTTTTGCTCTTCATGGTTATCGCACATCTGCGCGTACTTCAACAGGGGCAACTCCATTCTCCTTAGTCTATGGTATGGAGGCAGTTCTTCCAATTGAAATTCAGATTCCTTCCCTAAGGATTATGAAAGAAGCCAATCTAGACGAAGACGATTGGATTCAAACACGGTTGGACCAGATAAACTTGATTGATTAAAAGAGGCTCGCAGCTATTTGTCATGGTCAGCTATACCAAAAGCGTATGATCAAAGCCTTCAACAAAAAAGTCAAAAGTCAAGCATACCAAACTGGTGGCTTGGTTGTCAAACGCATCATCTTACCACAAGGTGATCCCAGAGGCAACTGGACTCCCAGCTACGAGGGACCATTCATAATCAAGAAAATATTCTCCGGCGGCGCCATGTTGCTTACCACCATGGATGGCGAGGATTTCCCACACCCTGTGAATGCTAACATAGTCAAAAAATACTTCGCTTAAAAAACAGCTCGCTAAGTTGAAAACCTGAAAGGGCAACTTAGGCAAAAAATGAGCGTCTCGGTGGATTGAAAACCCGAAAGGGCGATCCAGGCAAAAGTTAGAGACCAAAAAATAATAAAATCCCGGTAGGCTGAAAACCTGAAAAGGCAGCCTAGGCAAAAGTTAGGGAATATAAGCGTACAACTATGTTCCGTTCAGCTGCCTACTCACCGTCAAGATTCAACACATCAAAGACACCGATCAGTCCAATCACTTTCTTCCAACAAGTGAGGGATGAGATGCTCGAAGACAGATTGGCAATAGCAGAATTGAAACTTGACTGGATTGTTTTCACATAGCTATTTATCTTTATAAATATTTTCCAAAGCTTTATGACAATTTCCTACTTCTAGGATTGTTGTCTCCCTGTGCTAACCAGCCTATCATGGCTCTTTTTCCAAGAAAAATCAACGCAGTTTAGGCTCAAAATCACTATTTTCACTTTTTCTGTTTTGAATACGTAAACGTCCCAATGATAATTCTGAATGAACATGTGCATTTGAATATGATTGATGTTTACCAGGAAAAACAGGAATAGCATTCAAGTAATGTCCCAATCATCTGGACATCATCAGAAGAAAAATCCCCAAGAGAAACACATTTCTCAGCAAATTCCTCAATAAGGTTTTCTCTCCAAAAGAAATCTTATCCCCCAGCAGGGTTGTTCCAGATTACTATCCTCAGAAGGTGTGATCTCCACACCCGGACTTGGTCAGATAGTGCATCGGAGGATTATGCATCTTCCTCATTCCCACTTAAAAGGGCATCAAAATCAGAACTTCCAACTACCTTTCATTCCCAAGCGGTAGTCAAAGATCCTTCAACAGAGTACCATGGTTCTCAAAGAAGTTCCCCAGCCGAGGGTACTCAAACAAGACAAAAGATCACCAACAATCACAATATAGTCATATCCAGATGACTGGCGGAAATTTATTTTCCCAAATAGAAGCTTGACATCATACATCATACATCATACATCATATATCATACATCATACATCATACATCATACGTCATACATCATGCGCATATTCATACACATATTCATACACAACATAACATGCATATTTCTCCTTTAGTTTGGGAATATCTTACATTACATGCATCATAAACATTGCATATCACTAACTTGATTTTTCAGGTAAACGGATATCTTCAACAAAGATGTTCTCAATCACATGCAGTGTTCACCTGAATTCCATGAACGGTTCTCTCAGATATAATCAAGCCGAAGATTCATTCTGAAGAGGTTTCTCCTTTCAAATCACTTATCAACTAAAAAAACAAGCATCGAAGATCTAAAGTTGATACCTCAGACGGTTCCAGAACGATCTAACATCGAAGATCTAAAGTCGATACCTCAGACGGTTCCAGAACGATCTAACATCGAAGATCTAAAGTAGATACCTCAGACGGTTCCAGAACGATCTAACATCGAAGATCTAAAGTCGATACCTCAGACGGTTCCAGAACGATCTAACATCGAAGATCTAAAGCTGATACCTCAGACGGTTCCAGAACGATCTAACATCGAAGATCTAAAGTCGATACCTCAGACGGTTCCAGAACGATCTAACATCACAGATCTAAAGCTGATACCTCAGACGGTTCCAGAACGATCTAACATCGAAGATCTAAAGCTGATACCTCAGACGGTTCCAGAACGATCTAACATCGAAGATCTAAAGTCGATACCTCAGACGGTTCCAGAACGATCTACCATCTAAGATTTAAAGCTGATACCTCAGACGGTTCCATAATGATCAACTTTCAAAATCTAAAGCGGAAAAACTTTGGACAAGTTCCGTAACGATCATCCTCCTAGACTTAAAGCGATAACCTTGGACGGTTCCGAAACAGTCAACACAAAGACTTTCAAATCCTTCATCAAGATATAATCAATGGATTCATTCTGATGAACAAACCATCAACCCATTTGCCAGGTGGCATCTGAAAGCCCATCTCAGGTAATGTTTTGATATGCCAACAACCTTTCGCAGACGACATTCAAATGCAACTTCCAACATCTCTTCTGATCAAGGTAAGTGCAAATTTTCAGGGCATCTAAATATTCAATCATCTTCTACCTTCAGATTTCAGACAATCTCTTCAAGTTTAAGAAGATTGAATAGGGGCAACTGTTATACCCCAAAATTTGCCCACATCTTTTTTCAAGAAAACTCCAATCTAAAAATTAAGAGTCTCATATAATCATGGATTTTTGTTTCAATAAATGTCCTGACATGTGAAATACTTAGTTTTTAGAATTTTTCTTATACAGTATTTTAGCTTGGAGTGGAATTTATTCTTACGCAAACGCCAAATACTGTTTATTACTTCACACATGCTATTTATTTATTTACAGATAAATAGTACTGACAAAATTGGTACAGAGTTAAATCTTTTGCAGGCGCAGAATCAGGAAACTCAGACTGTATTAGTAACAAGTAGATTATTATTATCTTTTGTTTCCCACTAAGTTTTTGTACTATATTCCATTGTTTTTAAAATCTTTTCAAATCTCTTTTTCAAAAAATCAAATCCTAACTTTATTCTATACATCTCTCTTTTTCCCAACACTATCATACACTTTCTTTCAAATCTTACTTCCGCTCAAATTTTCCTTTTGTACGGAATCACTTCATTCCTCAACGTCTCTATCCTTCTTTCCATTCTATAAATACCTCTCATTTTCCATAAAAATCTCACATCAAATTCTAACTCATCTCTCAAATTTCTACTTCATATCCATCCTTTCTTCTTCCCCGACAAAATGGCGAAGTGGTGGGAAACGTGTTTTCTTATGGTCATCACCATTGCTACGGTGATCATGTCTTTTTTCTGTCTACATAGCCCGGAACACTGTGGACCTGGGATGCTTGCACTCCCAATCATCTACATGTTACTATTTGTAGCATGGGTTATTAATCGTCATTCTTAAAATTTGTCGTATTTCTTATTTCTTAAATGTACCGTTTATTCGTCGTACTGTTCAATATAGTATGTAATGTTTGTACTGTCAGTATTAAATGTTGTACTATTTGTCATAATGTTGCTTAATTATTCAGATAATATTTTGTGTGTTTTCTGCCAGTCAAATATTCATTTTTCTGTGCATTAAATGATTTTCAGGGTTATTATCGGTAATTTTGCTCGCGTACAGTAAATATTAGTTATTTATTATGTCTGTGTTTTTAACAAGTCATGTAAATAAACTTTAATTTTTCACATAAAACAAAAAAACAACAAAAAGAAAATTAACTTTGACTGTTGATTTTTCACTCTAACTGCTACATTAATACCTGAACAGTCAGTTGACAGTCAAACTGTTGGCAATACAATTCTCAGTGTTTTGTACCATCAATCAAATCAATCTTTTACAATTCAAAATTCCAAGATTTTTGTCCTAGAAGTCTTCTTAATATCACATGATTAGCAGAGACTCAACACTGCACAAAAATCAGGTACGCTTAACTGTCTCCTACACAAACAGTCCCTGACTAGGGTTTTCTTGTTTTTACAGGAGCAACAAGTTTTCTAGACCTCAAATGGATTTCATGGACATCCATATACCTCAAAGTACCATCACACAAATTTTCAGACTTCAATTCACTCAGACGCACCGTCAGCAGCTCAAACAGTCAACAGACGACCCGTTTGACCAAAAAAGTCAACAGACAGTCAAAAATGAATTTTTTTGTCAAAGTCCATATTTTGTCAAAGGATTCATCATTTGATCATTGGATGATCATAATTCATCAAGGAAAGATCAAAAATCAACAAAACCCTAAGATTCAAAATTAGGGTTTTCTCCTAAAAAGTCAACTGAACTTTGACTGGCCATAACTCTCTCATCCTTCATCCAAAAAATTTAAACCAAAGCTCATTTTGAAGGAAATTCAATTATCTTTCAAATTCAATTGACCCCATGGTCATTACATTCACCATTTGAAAAATATGAACAAAGACATTACATGTCATTTTCAAAGTCAACAAAAAGACACTTTTTTCAAAAGGACACACAAGGAGCATCAAAAATCATTTTGACATGAGACCAAAGGCATTGGTTAGAGGACTATTTGAGGTTTCCAAAAACTGCAAGATCTCCTTCATATGACAAAAATTGAGGGATTTACACCTTGTTGAAGTTGGCTAAATTTTGGGAAAATGCATAAAACCAACATTGCTAAAAAATGTATTTTTTCCCAAATGGGTCCAAGTTTTCATGGTTCAAACATGTTTGCCATGATATTATGGGCCTCCCACGACCAAGACAAAGCCCACACCATTTTTATCCATTTTTGGCTTAATTTTATCTTATTTTAAGATTAAATGAAAAAAGAAAATGGATGGATAATGGATAGCTTAGTTTCTAAGCATGAGTCATCCAAGAATCTTCAATTTTCTGCAGAAGATTGAGGTACAAGGCAAGAGCATTGAAGAGAAGCAAGACTTGGTCAACAATTCAAAGGTTTTAATATAAAAAAATCAAGAATTCAACAAAGGCAACTAAAGGCTTCTTGGCTTCAATTCTAAGCACAACATAGCCTATATAAAGGCTATAACACTTCACAAACAAGAGAGCACGAAATCAGAGCCAAAATTCTGCTTGTAACACACTTGTAATCACTTAAACTTTTCAAAGAAATCTCAAATTCGAATTTTGAATTCAAGTCATTTTCAATACAAACTAAACATTCAAACACCTTCCTCAAGCATCACTGAACATATTCCAATCATTTCCAAGCCTTGAAACTCACTGAACTAAGCACTACAGGTCACGATTTGTACGAACTAAAATCAACTTGTATCTCATAATCCATGCATGTTTGACAAGATGTAGACATATATTTGAGTTTAGTTTGATGTCCTGATCGTTTCTCGACATTTAATTAAGGTTTGGTTGAGTAATCACGAAGTTACCATTTTAGGGTTCATAATCTCAAAATTAGGGCTTTCTGAAATAGGCAAAATTACAGGTTCTAAATGGTACCATTGAATTCGTATGGACTAGACGAATCGAACCATGACCTCGCGCCAAATTTCTTTTATGTCTAACCCCTATTCGTTATTTTCCCAGTTTAAGGTTCATCTATTACAGCGCTTTTAATCAGAAAACGCTGTTAAAAGAGGTGGCGAGAGGTTGAAGACGAAGACGTGGCCTCTCCCTATTGGCCAGAACGAGCGCGCGCGTTTTTAAATTTATTTGTGATCCGGTGCTTTGCAGGTGTCACTTTTGCCATGTGTCTCAATATCTGAGCCATCTGATCTCATTAAACTTTCAATCCAACGCATCAAAACATTCATCCTTACCATGGTCATCATTTAAATATCACATCTGATTACCATCCTTTTATTTTTCTATTTTATTTTAATTTCTTTGTTAAATTAATTAAAAATAGTTTTAAAAATCCAAAAAATACACAAAAAATATTTTTAGGTCTCTAAAATAATATATTATTTTCTGATGCAAAAATATTTTATTTTTCTTCATAATTTCAATATTTTGCATAATTAATTAGTATATATTTATATATTTGCTTTTTAATTATTTCAACCAATCAAAAAATCATAAAAAAAATTGTTCTTCATATTTAATATAGTTTATATATTATAAACTAATTTTGTACATATTTTGAATAATTTTCTCTTTAAGTTTTAATTATTTGTGTAATTATTTGCATAATTATGTGTTAATTAACTTAATAAATTTCAACTCAAATTTCAAAAATTCAAAAAAATTAGTTTTTGTTTTAAAATTAATTAACAAATGTTTTGTACATATTTTGAACTTAATTTTTAGGTTTAAATTTATTTTCATCTTTTTTACTCATTTTAATTTAATTAATCATGCATTAATCATAATTAAAATAAATCATAAAAAATCCAAAAAACATTTCTTTTATTTTCTTGCTATTTAAATTCCTAGATAAATGTATAGGTTGTCAAATCCATGTAAATAGCGTAGTTTACATTTCCTGCACAATCGATGTAATAGCGTAGATTTACTTTCCGCATTTTACATTTCCGCATTTTAAAATTCCAGCACATATAAACTGCGTGTATGCCAAAGATAAAATTGAACCATTAGATCACTAACTCCAAAAGATAAAATATCTGAATTCAAACACAATCACACTTGCACCTCCTAAGGTAATCCCTTCTCATTCTTTTCAAAATCAAAGTCAGAATTCTATTGTTTCGAGTACAAAATCAAACCTTGTGTTTATATCCGGTAAAAGGATAGATTTTTAAAGGAAATAGGATAAAGACCTTACAACTCAGGGTAGACCTCCTAATTTGCTTGCTCAAATCAAAACAAACAAAATTCTCATACACTGTTGTTTTTCAAAATAAACTTTTCAAAAAGACAATACTTTGTATATATCCAAACAAGGATCATTACGAAGTTAACGTTCTTTTTTCAAAAACATCTTTTGAAAGATAAAAAAACACTTTGTATACATCCGCACAAGGATCATTACAAAGTCAATTTACAAAGGTATTTCAAACCATATACGAGCATTTGAGAGCAATTGAAAAGTGATCGAAAACAAGTGAGCTAAGCAAACTAAAGAGCCCATGGATAACCATGGATACAAAGGGTGCTAACACCTTCCCTTTGTATAACCTACCCCCTTACCCAGAATTTCTTAAAGGTCTTTTTTCTGTTTCTTTTATAAACTTTTCCTTAGTTGGATAAAATAAAAGGTCGGTGGCGACTCTCTGAATTTTCAAAATGCGAAAGCATAAACAATAAAAAGAGTCAGTTCACGTATCTCTCCGCGAGAGGTATGGCCGAAAACGGAGGTCCACACCATTCTAGAAAACTCCTATGAAAATATATTGATTAGAGTTATCTATTTGATGGTGGATTATGGGGATCGTTATAGATTCATGAAAGGGCTCATAATTGCCATGTTTCACATTAAAGAGCCACGTAGTGGATACCTTACGATGTTTACTAGCAGAGAATTAGTGGATCAACTTCTTAGACATATCCTGATTGATGGGTCATCGTGAGAGGGAAGCATTCACATTGGGTCAAACACTCACCTTAATATCAAAGACTCACCTAAACAAGTGAGAGATGCACCATATATTAACCCAAATCTTCACTTTTCTTAGCAATGTGGGACTTAGAACTCACACTTGTTTCTAAATAATATCCCCCTTAAGTGCGAGTCTATCCACTATCTCCCCCCTCAAAAGGAAGCTTTTTCGTCCACATGCTTGTACCGTCATTGACTTAGATCATTACTTGTCACAAGTACTTCAACGAGACACGCTGCCTGACTACCATGTCAGGAAGACTTTTGATATAAGGAATCAGTCCCTTACTCGAACCACCGACTTTGATACCATTGTTGGGTCATCATGAGGGAAAACATTCACAATGGGTCAAACACTTACCTAAAGATCAAAGACTCACCCAAACAAGTGAGAGAGACACCACATATTCACTAAAAAATTTGAGGTGATAGGTGTATGGGTCCTCACTTATAAAATGCTCAACCTTCACTTTTCTAAGCAATGTGGAACTTATAACTCACACTTATTTTTCAACATAATCCACACTTGTTTCTCAATAGTGATAATTTGTTATAGGGAATCTGGGGAGATTCATGTACCATTGCAAGGCTTCCTATTTCAAGGTCATCGAGATAATTTTCATTTTAATGAGTCTTTCATGCCTATAATCAATATTTGTATGTTGAAGGTTGTGACGTGCTATTGGAAGTCAATTTTTTCACCTAACGCTACTAGTAGACGTGGTTTGAAGTTCTCTAGAACTAGGAGTCCCAAGTTTCAACTAAGAGGGGATTAAGGATCAACAATCTATACCTCGTTCTGATCTTGTTGCTTTGTTGGGTTGTTGGATCGTTTGAACGACAACTTACAAAACTTCATTTTAGCGACACATCTTTTCATTGTGGCATACATTTATAGTTCGTTTAGACCTAGCATAAACGACAATCACCTATAGGTTCCTCTTTAGATTCACCCCACATGGCCCCATTCCTTTAAAGATCGTGATAGGTAGCCTTTTTTAACAAAAATATCTCACGGCATGTATATCTCACCATAGTGTAGAGCAAATGATCAACTCGCCACTTTTAACGTTAAATTATTTAACAAATCCCACATGATTGTAGGATTGTTGACCCAAATAATTTTGATTGATGAATCTTGACATTATAATCTTTATAGCAGTCCAATATTAAAACAAAAAAATATAATAAATTTGAATGAAAGAAAGATAAAGTACCCATAAAAAGAAGTAAAAATATAAAAGAGATTAACTAAAAGAGAAACAATATATCCGAGCATGATTATGAGGATGGATCCGATCAAACTCTATCGAGCGCTTGTGGTGGGATATGTGGAGCCGGAGCAGGAGAGTATTGTGGTGTCAATAGGTTTCAGTTAGCCTATGTAGGGCGTAGCTTTTGTGGATGGTAGGTTTACGTTAATTCTGATAGCAGGTTTCTAGTACTTACTGCATGGTTCAAATTTTCTCCTTGGGGCAGGTCTCTTGCGTGAGTGTCTACCGAGGACTTTCATTTCGTTGTTATTTTGAATTGTATCATAACCACTATCTACACTCTATATCGTATGACGAGTAGTCATCTATATGCACTATATGTTTTATGTTTTAAAAATCTCGTTCATCTAAGTTAATTTACCATAGTTTGAGTTCTTAAATGTTTTTAAATACGAAATTCGTCGTAGTGTTTTGGTAAGGGAAGAAGAAAAGGACGTTATTTTGTATAAGGAAAACTATTAATTGATATACTTATCGAAATAGTCCCTTTTAAAAATGCACTCTCGCTGTTAAAAATCGGGGTGTTACAGACCATAAGGTAGATCTCTTGGTCTAGATCCCGCTAGCAGACCCTATCCCCTTCTTTAGTCAGTGGCAATCATTGGTGTGGTATCCATTCACCTTATGATACATGTACCATTTGTTGGGCTCGTTTTCCATAACCTCTCATCTTAGCACTAGAGGTTTGAGAAAAATCATCATATGATAGACTTCTCGCTAAATTTGTATCACCTCATATTTAGTGGAGTGTAGTTCTCGACATGCCTTCTTGGAGTGGTTACAAAGCTCACATGTCTTTAACAGGTTATTGTGTTGTTTTTCTTCTAGTGAGAGGATGTTGCATTGATGTTACTTCTTTATCTATCATCTATGGATCTCTTTTATTAATTTATTTCTTCAACCTTGACATAGCATTTTCTTTCTCGCCATCATCTTCTCCATTGAGTTAATAGACTTCTAGGCTAGGGATTCATTGAAGTTTCAGTACTTCATCCCATTCTAGAAAACTCCTATGAAAATATAATGATTAGAGTTCTCCATTTTGATATTGGCTTACGGGGATTGTTATAGATTCATGCAAGGGCTCATAATTGCCATGTTTCACATTTAAGAGTCACATAGTTGACATCTTACGATGTTTACTAGCAGAGAATTGGTGGATCAACTTCTTAGACATGTCTTGATTGATGGGCCATCGTGAGAGGGAAGCATTTACATTGGGTTAAACACTCACCTAAAGATCAAAGACTCGCCCAAACAAGTGAGAGACACACCACATATTCACCCAAAACCTTAAGTTGATAGGTGTATGAGTCATCACTTATAAAGTGATTAACCTCCACTTTTCTAAGCAATGTGGGACTTAGTACTCACACTTGTTTCTTAACATAACTCACACTTGTTTCAAAATAATCTCCCCCTTAAATGTGAGTCCATCCACTAGGCTTCCCCTCAAGCGGAAGCTTTTTCATCCACATGCTTGTACCGTCATTAACATAGATCATTACTCGTCATAGGTACTTCAACGAGACACGCTGTCTGACCACCATGTCAGGAAGACTTTTGATATAAGGAATCGGTCTCTTAATCAAACCATCGAATTTGAAACCATTGATGAGTCGTCATGAGGGGAGACATTCACAATGGGTCAAACACTCATCTAAAGATCAAGGACTCACCCAAATAAGTGAGAGAGACACCACATATTCACTAAAAACTTTAAGGTGTTAGGTGTATGGGTCCTCACTTATAAAATGATCAATCTTTACTCTTCTAAGTAATGTGGAACTTAGAACTCACACTTATTTCTCAACACAATGCACACTTGTTTCTCAATAGAGATAATTTGTTATGGGGAATCTGGGGAGATTCATGGACCATTGCAAGGCTTCCTTTTTCATGGTCATCGGGAGACTTTTGCATTTTAATGAGTTTTCATGCCTATAATCGACATTTGTGTGTTGAAGGCCTTGACGTGCTATTGGAAGTCAATTTTTTCACCTAAAGCTACTAGTAGACGTGGTTTGAAGTTCTCCAGAATTAGGAGTCCCAAGTTTCGACTAAGAGGGGATTAAGGGTTATCAATCTATATCCCGTTCTGATCATGTTGCTTTGTTGGGTTGTTGGATCGTTTGAACGACAACTTACAAAACTTCATTCTAGCAAAACATGTTTTCATGGTGGCATACATTTATAGTTCGTTTAGACCTAATATAAACGACAATCACCTACAGGTTCCTCTTTAGATTCACCCCACATGACCCAATTCCTTTAAATATCGTGATAGGTAGCTTTTTTTTTCAAAAATCTCTCACGACATGTATATCTCGCCTACGTGTCGAGCAAATGATCAACTCGCCACTTTTCACGTTAAAATATTTAACAAGTCTCACATGATTGTAGGATAGTTGACCGAAATAATTTTGATTCATGAATCTTTACATTATAAATTATAATCCTTATAACAGTCCAATATTAAAATAAAACAATATAGTAAATTTGAATGAAAGAAAGATAAAGTACCCATAAAAAGAAGTAAAAATATAAAAGAGATTAACTAACTAATGCATAATAGCTTCTACTAATTAATTAAAACTTATATCACAAACTAACTAATTTGTCTTATTTTCTTAGCAACAAAAAGTATCCCATGCATGTTCTAAGGTGGACAAAGGTAGCTGGCTATTCTTGAGTGACACTACTCACACTTTATGCTATTAGGAATGGACAGTTACTAGAGAAATGCTGGTTGCTTACAAATTGGTACAATTCTGCCGAACTTGTTTGTATATGTCTATTGTCCAGTCTATTTCATTCGAAATGATATGTGGTGGGGAAGAGGGGACATGTCATTACTTTGGGGAGTTAGCTAGGTCATATATCTATCATTTTTCTTTTCTTTTTCACATTCTTTCTTTTGTTGTTTTATACCCAACTACGTACGTGATAAATATTATATAAAAAATACTTACTTTTTGTGAATTTAATCCCATATAACCTTATAATCTTATATGCTATACTTAGAATTATTCTTCTGCCATTAATAGTTTTGAGTGCAATTGAAGAGTATAAAAGGGTCATAAAACGGATCTAACTTATAAATGTAGACTCACATGCATTATGCTTTCAATTTTTCGTAAAACAGATCAAAATTTTTGACCCGCACTCTCAATTATATCTTCCTTACTTCTCATAGACTTTTCTGAGATAAAGTCAAAAAGGGACATTGTCTCTTTCACTCATATATATATATATATATATATATATATATATATATATATATATATATATATATATATATATATATATATATATATATATATATATATATATATATATATATATATATATATATATATATATATATATATATATATAAACCTAGTCTTCTCCCACTAATAGTTTGGAGTATAATTGAAGAGTCTAACTATATTTGAAAAGTTAGATCTTACAATTGTGTGATTAACATATCTTCCATAAAGTGAAAAGAATCCTTCAATTAGTTATAAACCTCATTTTCTAAAATAGAACTCCTAATTAATACTAGTATATGTTAAAAATTGCATATAAGTGACGTAAGAAAAGGATGTTTTAGTTTGTTGATGAAAAGGTACAACTATGATATTCCTCTTGACATGTGTCGCTGCACATGCACGCTTCATTGTGGTTACAACACATGGTAGCACATGCTCAAATCTTTATATAATTGGTAACCCAATCTCATGGACATGCTACTCGTTTTCAACGAGGTCTAAATTCAAAGTATTGTAAAAAAATAACTTGACTTTCTTTAGGCATGGAAAAAGTTGAATTTCGTATCTTCAACCAATTGAGTATCTTTCTAAGATATAAGTCAAAAGGAGAGTATCTTTCGAAGATATTGTCTTACTTTTAAAATATATTATTAAGACACTCATGCTAAGAATTAGGGTACTTGTTTAGCAAGGTGTACGACTTTGTATTAGTTTGTATAATGTATACGAATTAATACATGGAAACCATAATTCATTACTTAGTTAAATTTAAGATTATACAAAAAAAAAATGCAAACAGGGAATACACTATGTCACTATTCTTTTTTAATGATAAAATCAATCATTTTAAAAATTATATTCATTGTCTAAGGTGACACAATATTATCATACACGAGCCTTTGCACTCTCTATAAAAGATTAACCGCTTCTGCTGCTAGAAAATCAAAAGTGTCAAAGACATATGGTATAAAAGCATGTTGATTGTCGGAATGTTGCTTTATCATGTTTGGTCACTTTACTTGAAGCGGCTTTGAGAGCTGTTTGTCCCACAGTAAAACGTCAAGTCCTTAGTCCCACCAGCGGGGAAACCCTGGTTAAATCTACACATGCATGTTTTCCTCCTATCCATCTATACACCAGAACATCTGTTGGTCTAAGAGTCGATCTCCCCTTCCGTGGGTTAGTCAAGAAATTCACATGTGCCTCTTTCTTTACATATACATGTGCACACCTAAATATATAAAATAGAACATCCCTAGCAAAGTCATGTTGGTATTTGAATCTTGGAAGCTCTTTGCAATGAATAGCGTGGTATTTCCCAAATGTATCCAAGCACGCCTTGTGGAAAATAGGGTAAACCTCATCAATGGGAAATAAGGGAATCATAAGCTGGTATTTAAGGATGATACGGTACTCTACCGGAGACATATGTTGGCCTAGACCATCAATAGTGATAGCAAGGATAAAGTCTTGAGCATGTCATGCTTCCAAACAACCAAAAACAAGCTTCTATCTTGTGGTCATGTCAAACTTTACTTCCATGTCCTAAATATTTTTACTAAAAAGGGCACTCACCATAACATGTTATGCTTTAGGAGGGACGGTGTTCTTTCTAGTGAAATCTCTAAGGTCAAAATCAGGAATCACAACACTAAGACCATATAAAGTTGTGTCGAAAAAAGAACCTCCACCAACCACGATGTCTTCGACCACCCTTCGCAACTCTTTATCAAACCAAATAGTTTTTTTCTCCATATGATTAGGTTGACACATTCTAAGGCCAAAAAAGAGTTTGACGATACCCATGCAAGAATGAAGTAGAAGAAGTTCACTTTGAGGATCCCTTAGTTGTGACAGGAGATGCATGAGCTCAACAGCTTTGACCACTCTCTTCATGGACAACCCCTCGATAAAGCCTTCATATCGACTAACAACCCTCCAAACAACTTCTTCCCTAACATCGGCCTCCCAATGTCTGAAGGAAATAACTCCCCAAAAAGTTTACTATCATCACAGAAAGGCCAAAAGATCTTAGTTTTATGAATATTCAATACAAGCCTTAATCCTGGGACGGTCTCTCGGATGATGTCAAGGGCTTTAGCCACCTCCTTAGAACCCCATATGATGGTCCCATTATTGTGGTACCAGGCATGAATAATAAGCTTACTACTGTCACTGATTTGATAAATAAGTGGATGTAACACAAAGGCAAAAAATAGTGGCCCTAACGAATCACATTGTTGCACTCTAGTGGCTGACATAATATGTCCATCTCCAAGGTATAACCTTGATTCCTCACCATAGAGAAACTCATCCCATAAGGAAATAGATGGGAATCTCATCCTCACCTCTTGCAGAATGGCTGATCGATCTACCAGATTAAAAGCATGCGTGAAATCTACTGTGAGCATAGTCAAAGAGCCATCTTCATGCTGATCGCTTAACACCCTGTTGGAACTATTCAAAATGACCTTAGCACCACCCGATTACCCAGCCATAAATTAGAAGTCATTGAGATATCGTTCCACGTCATTGCTGACCCCTTTCATCGCAACCTTAGATACCAACCACCTCCAAATAGAACCCACAATAATTATTCGTATCCCACCACCAGTCTTCAATAATGGTGTCAAAGGTGCCAAGGAAACAAAATTTGTCAAACTCATCAAACATCTCCCTCCCAACCATAAGTCCATAACTTGACTGATTGCACATAAGAGATCTCTAGACACAACAGAACCTTCTGAGGAAACTCCTTGATAAAGCCTTCATCTCAACTAAAAGACATTCCAAGCAACTTCGTCCCCAATATCGACCTCCCAATGTCTAAAGGAAACAACTTCACAAGAAGTTTACTATCATCACACGAAGGCCAAAAGATCTCAATTATATGAATATTTAATTCGAGACCAAATCTTGGACCGGTCTCCCAAATGATGTCAAGAGCTTTAGCCACCTCCTCTGAATCCCCTATGATGTTCTCATCATCAAGGTACTAGGCATGAAAAAGATGCTTACATTGTAAATGATCTGATTAATAAGTGTGTAACATAAGGGAAAAAAGAATGGCTTTAACGGGTCACCTTCTTGCACTCTAGTGGTTGACATAATATGTATATCCCCAAGCTATACGTTTGCTGCTTGACATAAAGAATCTCAACCTACAAAGAAATTGATGGGCATTTCACCCACCTCTCATAGAATGGACAGTCAAACTACCAGGTTGAAAGCATTCGTGAAATCTACTATGAGCATAGTCAAACACCATGTTGGCACTATACAAAATGGCCTCAGCAACACCCGATATCCCGACCCCAAACTAGAAGTCATTGAGATATTGTGCCACATCCTTACTAGCCATTTTCTTTGCAACATTAGACACCAATCGTCTAAAAAAGAAACCACAACAATTGGCTGTATCCCTCTACTAGGCTTCATTGACCGCGTTAAAGGTGTTGATCCAGCAAACTCTGCCAAACCCATCAACCATTTCCATTCCAACCATAAGTTAACAACTAAAGTGATTGCACATAAGAGATATATATAGACATAGTAGAACCTTCTCCATACATTATGTCAAATAAATATTGAGCTCATAAACCATCACTACCACACGAAGTCTCTTTGGGGAATGACTTAATGCACCTGTAGACAATATCAACTTCCACCAGTATGTGCATTATAGGGGGTTACACTAGACAACACCAACACTTTCACAGCCGGTGTGAAGTGACCATATGATACCTTACAAAGGCATTGCTTGACGTTACAACTCACATTTGCATATTCTCCTAAATATGAACTCCTTCATGTTCCAACTTATCATGCTCAGAGCTTCCCAACACACTATCAAATAACTTGGCAAGACCATTTGCATCCTTATAAGTAGTTAATAACTCCAAAATGTGATGTTATTGCAAGGTTATCTGATTCTCAGACCTAGTTCCGCATATTCTAAAGCTTTACCACTTGTAAAGTTAAATGAGGAAAAAGTAACAACCAAACCCTACCACATATAGATCTTACCTCAATAGCCACCTTGAGGAGTGCATCTTCCAATGCCTGAGAGAAAGCAAGGCGACACTTAAGAGGTATTCTCTTTACATGGGAGATAGATGTTGTGAAGACTCACTCTAACAACCTTGTGTCCGATATAATCCCCTTATTTTCATCATGGTTTTATGATACCTATAATGCGACTTTCAACCTCCCATATGCCAAGATAACCTGAACCAAAACATCAGGATGATGACATACCCGACTCATGGCATGAATTCTCATACACCATTCATATATCCATTGTCCTACTCCCCTTAAAGTCTCCTCTAATGTCGTAAAAGATATAGATCACTCGCAATAGCTTCCCGAATTGTGTTATTTACATTCCTTGCTGCATAAGTGTAGCGTCTTAAGATGACACATCGTACGAGAAATACTCTTGCCCAAATCCTTGCCATTACGGAAACAATGGAATTCCTTAAATGGACAATGCAAACCACATATCCGAGTAAAAACCATAAGACGATGCAAAATTGTGCTTCTCCCCTACTCAATGCAAAATAATTCTAGTTGAGAAATTTTAACAAAAACCTTGTAGGCAGTAGTGAAAGAGCGTTTTTCCATGGTTATGATGTTTCCTATAGTTCAACTCATTTACAATAATAGGTGGGATTTAAAAGGAAAACCAATATCAACAATTATAATGGAGAGGAAGATCGTGGAAATTGAGCCCAGAGCTGTGTTGCTGCTAGGCAAATATAAATTCATATGCTAGTAACAATGAGCTAACTGTTATGCCACAAGACAGGGTGATTCGTTTGGAATTGGACAGAAGGCACTTATTTATTCTAGGAGTTGAGAATAATTAACTGGATGAGTTGAGGTTACAGGTGTTAAAAAATGTAATTTTTCCATGCCAAATTAATTATTTTTGCTGTGACTATGATTTATTAGTTAGTTTTGTTATATTTATACATGATAAATATTTTTCCCACTCCTCCTGATACACCCTCTCTCGCTCTTCCTAAGTTAACCTATATCGCACCTCCTGGATCAACCTATTATGCTCATCCTAATACACCCTATCTCACTCCTTATGTGTCACCTTCTCTAGGTTCCTAATGAGTCCCACACTCTCACACCTTCTGAGTTACTTTTTCCTTATCCTTTTCTAATTCTTCTTGTATCCTCTCATCCACCATTTGATCAACTAGCTCTTCAATTTCTTTCTTGCGCATTACTTAGTTACTTTTTAGCGATGATCCAAAAAATATCCCCAAGTTGGCGCCTCTCCCAAAACCACGGACACACCAACCGTGTTCCTATATTACAATCGCTTCCACTCATATGTCATGACGTTGTTGTGGAACAAAGGTACCATAATTATATTTTCATCTTTACCTCCAGCAAATCCTACAACACAAGTAAAATTTCATTTTTACCAAATCGAATTAACTAAAATAAGTAGTGTTGAAAAAAGTATCTACTGTTGGGTTAGAATATGAACACAAAGAGGTCTAGAAGGGGTTTGAATAGACCTATCCAAAAAAAGACAATTTCAAAAATATGTTAGGTCCCATAAACGAAATCAGAGATTTTAAGAAACACATAAGTAAAACACAACACTAAAAGAGCTTGGAAGCATCTCAATAAATTAAACCAAGTGAAATATTACATAATGTCACTAAGGACTTCATTGCTTCTAATGCAAGTGTAATGCAAGACAACCAAAGCCACTTTAAACAAAGCAATTTAAAAACTCTTTACATAGGTGTTCTTTAAAGACATAATTGGTTTTATGATAATCAAATAAGGTTTATGCATCGCAGACCTAAGTTTACACATTAAACCTCTATAAGCATGGTCTAACCTAAATGACATACAAATAATACAATAATGCACTAACACAATATTAATGAATACTAGAATATTAATAATAAACCAATTAATACTACAAATGATTACCAAATTCTAATATGGCTAAGTAGTGTATGAACTAAATTTGTTAGATTGAGTAAATATGAAGTATTCCATGAAACTCCAATCATTGAGGAAGGAGATCTACTGGAAGAAGCAATGGTTTAAGTTGGTTAGCTGCTATGAATGATGAGAGCAGAGAAAATGAAATGTACTCAAACTGGAAGATAGTTAATAAACCAAGTGGTAAGAAACATATTTATGTAAAGTGGGTCTACAAATTGAAGATGAAGCCAAATGTTGAAATAACTAAGTACAAAGCTAAATTAGTTGCAAAGGGGTTTCTGCAAAGACCAGACATCAACTTCAATGAATTTTTCATTAGTTGCAATAATTAAAACCATTAGATTAATCGCATTATTTGAATGGCACATTATTCAATATCCTAATACTTTGCAAATATATAAATGATCTATTGGTACTTGAAGCTAATAAGGGTGAAATATCTAAATTCAAAAGAAACAAGATGACAAAATTTTAAAATGCATGTCTGACCTTGAAAAACTATCATACTTCCTAGGTATTGAATTCATTATCACAAGCAAAGACATTTTATGCATTAAAAGAAATATGTCGTTGACATATTGAAGAGGTTGAATGTGGTGAATTATAACCAAACATACCTATATAAGTAAGAATCAAAATGATAAAATAAGTTAATATAACATTAATGGTCTCAAGATTGTATAAGTAGATCACTGGCTCACTAAGGTACTTATGCAACACTAGATCTGACCTATTGTATAGTGTGAGACTAATGAGTAGGTTCATTGAAAAACCTAATGTATCTCACTTAAAAGCTTCTAAAAGGATTTTAAGGATTGTAAAGTGAACAATAAATCATTGTGTTTTACTTCCTAACATGAAGATGAAAGAAAAAACATTGCAAGATACATGTTCATTCATGTTTGGAAGTATCATGGTGCTCAAGTAAACAAGAAGTAATGGATATTTATGATATGAAGCTAAGTATGTTAAGTCATCCCTTACAACATGTCAAGGCCTATGGCTGCAAATGTTCATGAAGGAACTTAGATCAGATGGAAATGAAGTAATGAAGCTACTTTTGAACAACATCTCAAAAATAAACTTATTCAGACACCCAATAGTACATAGTAAAGTAAACATATAGCGAGGAAATATCACTTTCTTCGTTATCAAAAAAGCCAAAGAAAATTTGAAATTTGATTATTACAAAACTAAGAACTAACTGGTTGATTTGCTAAAAATCGTTGAAGATGAAGAGGTTTGAAGAGATGAAGAACAAGATAGGAATTTGGTCTTTGTCAAAAGGTGGTGTATTAACTATAATTCATATTAGTAACAAAAGTATTTACAAAGTTATTTAACTTCGTAAGTTTGTTAGCAATCAAAAGATAACTTATTACACAAGTTAATTGCAAGATCATAGCTATAAATGTATATGTTGTTAAATTATTAATATGAATGAAATATTCGGTTTTTTCATTCTTTCCTTTTAATCCCAAAACTCTCGCTCTTTCAATAAATTTAAAGGACAAAGATTGTCTCATTTGACAACTACAATAATTTTTCTTCAATTTTAGTTTTTTTATGGAACAACATAGATACATTAAGAAAGGGCCAAATTAGCCAAACGAACAGGATATTCCTCGACACGAGGGATAAAACCTAACCAAGTACGAGATCCAATCGACTTCCCAATTCCCACTAAACTATGAGCATCAATATTATCGTCACTCCCCATAAATATTACAGTAGAAGAAATAAAACTACTACGCAAAGATTGACAATCCATAACAATAGGATCAAGGTCCCGCACAAAACAAATGTCATTAACACAATCAATTACGCCAAGAGTGTCCGACTGGAGAATCACCTTATCAAGCATGAGGTCTTTAGCAATCTGTAGCCCCCAACGGATTCCAAGAGCTTCCGCCGTCCCCAGATCAACAAAACTCGCAAGCCTTTGAGTAGCAGACAAAATTACCTCTGCATTAGCTGACTTAACAACACACCCAAGAGAAACAATACCGTCATCAAAGCATCCAACATCCGTTTGAATGATCCAGGAATTACCACAGAGTGTTTCCACCTGTGTAGGCAACAGTCTGCCCGCATCAACCAGCTTGCACCTTTCCAATTCAGTGGAGGAACACCAAACATCTCTGGCAACTGCCATGGGGCACAAGACATGCTTATTAAAAACCAGAGCATTCCTAGATTGCCACACCTTCCAAAGGCCAACACAAACCACCTGACACAATATGATATTCTTACTTCTAAAAACCAATAACAACCAATACATAACCTCACCAACAACCGGTATCCTCACACTCAACATAAGCGAAAAAAACATTCTCTTGATAAAATCACAATGAAGAAATAGATGGGAAGTGGATTCAGAAGAACAATGACACAGAGGACACGAAGGATCCATGGGAATACCTTTCTTGCACACATTACTCTTGGTAGGCAATATATTTTTTACAAGCCTCCAGAAAATTTCTTTGATTCTGCTAAGAACAGGATCCTTCCACAACAATTTCCAAAAATCCTCATCAGTACACAAGGACATAATATTTTTTATATTATGTCCTTGTGTAGTGAATATATTCTTTATTTTTTTTCAATGCCTGTATTTTCCAACATAACCATCTCCAATTGTCACTTTTGACAACTACAGCCACCTGACACCTAATTTTCACTTTGATAGCATTTTATCTTCACTTTTGACAACCATCACTTTACATCATAATTTTTAAATTATTATAAATGATTTATAAATTTTCAAATTAGTATTAATTATAACATAGATTAGTTAAATCATAACAACAAATAATATATTCTATAAAAAAGTTTTCACATCGGCCAATAACCAACCGATGTATAAACAATAGGTGCGCCACATTTTAATGATTTTTAAATACAACCTATTCTCTCGGATGAGCTGTCAACGAGGGGGGAAATATTGATCAACTCTCTATTTGCATTTTAACAACTGCATTTTAGCATTTATTTATTTATTTATGATTTATTCCCTCGGTTGAGTTAGCAACCTAGATGAAAAGTCTTTAGGGGATACACATTTGAATTCCAATAACTATATTTTAACGTCTTTTAAAGATATTTTTGTTTTTCATGTCTGCCTATCTACGTTATTTCGTCCATCCAATAAGTGAAGTAAAATTCATTTTTCAGCTGAGATAAAAGTCTTTTTTATAGAGTGAAAAATTGAAAATATTATTAAAATAGTTTTGGTAATAACCCATTTTCTTTTATGCTATGTTTGCGAGTTTGGAGTGGAGGGGAGGGAAAGACTTCCGAGAAAGAAAATTTTAAAAAAATATTTAACAATTTTTTAAAAAATAATTTTATTTAGAATGATAAAAGAGTCATTATCATCACTAAATTTTTAATTTTTAGAATAGGATAACAACCTAAAAGCTATTTGAAAAATTTATGTAAGTCCTCCAAAACCCTCATTCAATACAATTTTTGAATTCTCCCATTTCATGGAGTTTTTGGTGTTATGAATAAAATCAAACCCTCTAAAATCCTCCTACCCAAAATCTTTTTATTATTTTCACCCAATTCTTCTTATTTTCCAAAACCCTCTCCTCCCTTCCCCTCCAAACTCGCAAACAAAGCCTTACTATTTTCTGAACAAAGGAAGTGAGAAGAGAGCTTTAGTCATATTCAATCAATCAGATAATCCAACCATTACAATTTGTTGACACTATACAACCAACCAAATAGGTAGAAAATTAATAGCAAGACCAACTTGCTTGCACATAGCCATAAAGAAAAAAGAACAAGAAAATATTTGAGTTATACATGCAAAATTACATATACACAAGAGAATGATCACAACAAAAATAATCAAATTTTGTCAATAGTTGATCCATATTTGAATGCCTCTTCGAATACGGATTTAGATCTTTCTATAACAATAGTTATACGATACAACATTTGTGAGGACCGTTAGATCTAACGAGAAATTCCAAATTCTCGAATACCTATTTGATGTATGTATATATGTATGTATATACTCTCCACACAATAAAATCTCACTTGTTGCAATTGAGAAAGACAATACCTTGCTCACATTTGACTGTTTGGTCTTCAACAACAACATGTGCAAATAATGTGTCACATGAACCACCACCTTTACCCACCAAGTTTTTTGCCTTCAATGACTCTCTTTCCCAATCAGTGTTATATACCACAACTAGAATTGAAACCACACATACAATTTGTGCTGCCAACAAACCATAACAAAACCCCACCAACCCTAGTTTCAAAACAAACCCCAACACTATTCCTATTGGCGCCCCCACAAGATAAAATGAATAAAAATTTATCCCTGCCCCAATACCTGGCCTTGCACTCCCTCTAAGTATTCCACAACTTGTTGTTTGTGGACAATTTGCTAACTCACAAACACCAATTATAGGTAAAACAACCATTGTCAACTCCAAAATCTCTTTGTCATTTGTGAACACTTTCCCCCATTTTTCTCTCCCTAATGTTGTCCATAATAGTCCCAATGTTGAACTTGCTAGTGCCATTCCTATTGCTACCATAGTTGACAAGTTTGCTCTTGATGGTTGACCAGCTCCAAGCTCATTTCCAACTCTTGTTGATACCGACGCGCTGAGTGCCGTCGGTAAAGTGTACATAAGTGATGTTGTTTGTATCACTATCCCAGCCGTAGCTAAAGCTACACGAGGGTTGTAAAGGTAACCAGCTAGAATTGTCATGAATTCATACCACCACCATTCTAAGCACACTCCAAGACAACTTTGAATAGAGAATCTAATCAACATGCTCCATTCTTTTCCTAGGGTTTTAATACTTGTTGGTTTTTCTTGTTGTGATGATAATAACAAGGGAGGTGTAGGGTTAGGTATGGAGGGTGAAACCTTTGAGACATGCATGTAGAACATGTATGATAGAAGAAAGAAAAGGGTGTTGAAATTTGCAACAAAAGCTGAAATAGCAATACCTTGCACACCAAGGTGAAGTTTGAAGGTTAAAAAAATGACAAAAGGGATGTGAATGAGAATGGAAAGTGAAGTGCACCACAATAATGGCCAAGTTGTACCTTTGCTGCGTAAATAGATTCGAATCGGGTGAAGGAAGCTATTCGCTATAAGATCGGGGATCGAGAGGCGGCAATAGAGGCTTGCTATTCTTGTTATGTCTTGATTTTGATGAAGGCATAGCATGAAGGGTTCAAGATTGAGCCACAAGAGAGAAATAGGTAAGGAAGCTAGCAATAACATGAGAATTGTTCTTCTTAATATGAGAGAGACTAAGGAGAAGTTTTGTGAACCAATGGCTTGAGTACATAGAGGCTCCATTCCCATGGCTAGACCTGAAAGGACTGAGTAACCGGTTATGTTGGTGAAGCCTATGGCTAAAGCACCACTTGCTAACTCAAGGCTTCCCAACTTTCCCATGCATACAACTAAGATCATGTTTTTGAGGTATCCTACTAGGCTCATGGCTGCTATAGGAAATCCTATGTCCACCATTCTCTTTAGCTCCTCCACTACCTAGAAAATCATAACAAAAATGATATGAGATTTTTATATATAGTATAATGATAAAGAAATGGTGTGTGAAACTATGAAATAGTGAAAGCTTTCAAAAAGATATTTTCTCTACTCAAATATCAATAATCGGTTTTCTTCAATTCCACCTCAGATAGGTGCTCTGTCCAGTCAACTGTCAGAAATCACTAACATTTGACTGGAGAGAGTGAAGATGCGAAAAAGATCCATATAAGTTTTACTATCAAGGTAAGAAGTAATATGTGTGAAAAATATGAAAACCATGGAACTATTGTACCTCAGCAGTTGTCGGGTATATCTTTTGGGATTTCTCTTGAGCAAGCATCTTAAACCTTTAGCTTTTCCTTCCTTGTTTCCCTTTGGGTGATTTGAGATATATAACAAGAAGAAACAAGATGAGATAATGGATGTCTTTTTTCTCCACAAGACACTCTTCAAAGTACAAAGTGATGAGAGGGGACCAGAACAAGCAATTTGATCGAGTGTGAGACCAATAAGTAAGATGATATATCTTTATATAAGGGAATTTGGAGGTGGTGGGGTGTATATGTGTATGAATTGTTGTATTCTCACACTCACTTTCTTGTACATCATTTTTCTTTCTTTTGTTTTCCATCATATCACTTTTAGTTATTTTTTCTTTTGTTTTGTTTTTTTCATACATCTTTTACACAATTTTGGTGGTGTGTGTATATACTTTCCTTAGCATTAAATGCTAGGCTTCTTTAGAATTTATAAAGTTATGTTACATTATTATCCGAAGAGATAGTGATTCCAAAAGCCCATACTAAACATTTGAACTATACTCTCGATTTTTTTTGTGAGAAAAGTCAACAAATTAAAAACAAAAGTAAATATTTAAGAAAAGTCAACAAACTAATAGGTATATATATATATATATATATATATATATATATATATATATATATATATATATATATAATTTAGTATAGAGAAAAAGTAAATATATTATTAAAAATATATTAATATTAAAAACAAAAAAAGTTATTGATTATATTAATTTGTATAAAAAATATAACATGTAAAAAAGAGGAAGTTATAGAGTAGAAATTATAGTCTCTACATCTTGCATGATATCAGCTGGATGGGAGGTTCTTAGTCATTATTCTTTTCTTTTTTTGTTCTCTAGGATCCTATCATGTTATATACCCTTAGTTATGTTTTTAATTTTCTAATACATTTAGTCCTTAAAAAATTAAAAAACATTATTTAAACCGTGCGATATATGTATTTATTAACTGATGGATGCTTAAAAACTGTCCTATTTTGTCGATTTGTCAAATATGTAGAAACATAAGCACCTTCTCTGCCCCATAATATATGTTGTATTACCAGAAATTTCATGTTCACGTTTAAAAAGAAGCTATTAATTGTGCATGTGATGCAGGACTATTGCTATATACTCATACTACTTAGTCTATGGTTGATGTACGTATTTTGGGGGGCTATATATACACATGTCTATATGTGTGCTCTGGGAAACAACAAATATATGTCTACTTGCTATGTATAATTTATTTATTTATTTTTAATGGAACCTATAGTAATTAAAAAAAAAAAAAACTTCTAAAGAAGTAGAATTACTGATGAAGATTTTTATACGGTGCAGATTACTTCAATGTGGTTGTGCGGAATGTAGTTGTGCTGACTGAAACAATAAGGTTAAAATTTTAATGTACAAATCAATCCCTGAATAATAGGGATATAATTAATTATGAATTGAATTACAGATGAAATACTAACATGTTTGTCCCGTTTAGATATGTTACGCAAAAGTCAGTAAGATATTAGATAGAACGAGACATACATTGTTGAGCGTGTAGATCTAAAACAAGATAGATATTATCAAGCGCGTGGATCTAAAATCTTACTATGCTCTGAAAAAATGAATACGGGACATAGTGGGCTCCAGGTCAATGTTTCTTTAAAGGTTAAAAATTTTAAAATTTAATGTTAATGTCCGCGTCTATAAAAGGCTGGAGAAAATAGAAAGGAACAAGACATATATATTAAAGGGTGCGATTCTAAAACTTTGATTTTCAAAAAAAAATTCAAATAAAACAGACGTGTTCCACCGATCGAAATCGTTTTACCACCTTAAATAGAATCCTATCATTCTACTGCTCATTGTGATTCATATACAATGGGTAATTGAATCTATGTACCTTTCATCTTCATCTTGATGAATTTGAGTTTTTATTAGGAGCATAATAATCCATTAGTTTGCTAGTTAGTATAAGGTCACTTCATTAAGTTATGACCAAGTAGGGTCATTGAAGCTAACAGCATTACGTTTTTGGGACCTTGAAGTCCACATCAGTAAACAATCCTATAAAATAAGATTGTATCGTAAGCAAAAAATTGCTTTTGATCACATGTATGAGGCAAGATATTTCTGATATAGATCCAAAATCCCAAAACTGATGAAACCTCATCACCACCTTTCCTATTGGAGCACGCACCTTGTCCTTAAAAGTTACTACACCTAGCTTGTAATTCGTATATGTAACACACCTCCCTCCCAAAAAAAAGTTTATTAGCTTCTCCATTTACGTGGTAGCAAGGTAGGTAACATACACTTGGCAATGAGTTAGGTCTTCAATTTATAGTTTTTTTTATTATTTATTATATTTATTCTTTTTAAATAAAAGTTCTTACATTTCTTTTTGTTATTTTAGTTTAACAATAAAGTTTATTTGGAACTAAACCATGAGTGGCGAGATCAACTAACGGGATCTACCACTCATCACAATAATTTGTACTAGAGATTTTAAAGTCTAAATAGATTATTTAACGTTTGTGGGAACCTGCATAAATTTTTCATCATCATTTTTGTTTTAAGATCTAATGGTGAACTTGCGGCAAACTAAGATTGCGGCCAATGCGAGTGTTGAAAACTCATGTTTGTGATAGAGTGTATGACCAATGAGAATGCCAGAATCATGAATCGATAGCAAGATGGCGTAACTGCACTATCATTATCTGAATAAATCAATTGTCCACTCTATCGCATAAACATAAACATCATGACTGTCATAAAGGAGGTCGCGGGGTCCCTGACATCATCTGACCTAACTATGTAGAGAAAGATGTCTCTGACATCAAATGAAAGTGCTGCAGAATCTAGAGATTAAGTGTTAGATGAAGTTCTGAGTGATGTGATATCGATTGTCAATGACAATGCCATTAACAATATTGACAATACAATTCCTGTTGATACTAAAGTTGAAACCTCAACAAGTACTCCGAAAAGGTCCAAGAGGACAATTGAGGAAAACAAATCTGATTAACAATATTATTGATAATACAATTCATGTTGCTGGTAAAGTTGAAACCTCTACAAGTACTCCGAAAAGGTTCAAGAGGACAACTGAGAAAAACAAATATGCTTTGAAACCCAAAAAAACTACCACCAAGAAGTATGGCACTCCTGGCAAGAAGAAAAGAATTTCAAAGTAAAAGGAGGATGTTTTAAAAACAAATAAGTCTATTGGAAAGGGTAAGGAAATTGTTATGAAGTTTGTTACCAAGGAGAACACTGTTTTGAAAATAAAAAAAGCCCCTAAGGGGGAAGTTATTGAAGATGATGTCAATGAGAATCGTGAAAACATGTTGGTCTCGATTACTAAGAAGAGAAAAAAGGTTGTTCTAGGTAAGAAATTGCCTGACAATGTTCAATGATGCAGAAAGCTTGGAGTTTAGAAAGGTCCATGTGCGTGGACACTATTTTCGATTCCCTCTAGCCATTATAAATGGGTATCTAGGCAGAGGGACACTCATAGCTATTGATTGTATTCCTTCTATGAAAACAATAGCTCAAGAAATCACTGAGAATATTCATGATGAGTGGCCTTCCGTTCACTGCATTCAACCTAAGTGTGAAGTACACCATTATCTACAAAATAGGGTACTAGAGCACCTTTTTATTTCATAGAGTATGTTTTTGGACAAGTGTTGAAACAAACAAAGCCTTTTGGAATTACGCTTTCCATTGCATTTTCATCCTTGACCCATGGTATTCTAATTGAGCAAAAGCCTGATATTTTGACTAGAGATGATGTAATTGGCGTCCCTCTTAATCCTCTAAATTTTATTTATAAATTTTTTGTTGGGAAACATGTCCCAGACATTGTTCACCCTAACCTTTCAAACTTTCATGAGTTAGTTCTATCTACCGATGATAATATTCCTGAAGTCCCTCCTATGTCTGGGTCTGCTAGAGGCCACATTCTTAATCTTCTTATCCAGAGGTACAAAGCCTTGCAAGAAATGTTTTCTACCTCAACAACCAGAAAAAGTTTGGTTTATGGTCTTATCCAGATGATGAACCCTAAGGCTTCTATGGCATCCACTTCTCAATCAATATGACAAAATGTTGAGAAACTTGTTAAAATATTAAGTGAAAATGGAGAACATGCAAACAGTAAAGGCGACGAGGAACTGGAATATGGGACTGATTCTAGTGATAGTGACTCGTAGTGAAGTATGGTTAAGATGGGTTTTTTTAGTTTCTTTGATTAAATTTTGTGTAAGCCATTTGTATGGCAAGATATTGGTTACGTTCTTTCTGCCCCTGCGTGTGTGTTAATTTCTGATGTTGTGGTTTCCCCTAAGAGGACTGGATATTTGATTTCTTTTGTGCCCTCCTTTGGGGTGGTTATTCATTTTTCTGATTATTTGGTTGTTGGCATTTAAGGGGTGAATAATATGTCTCCATCCTTTATCCAATTGTTGCAAATAGAGGGAGTAAAAATGCACTTACTTTGCTCTTACTTTTTGGGTTCTGTTAAAGTAAGCAAGTGTTTTCCACATGAAAATGTGGTATATGTTCATTTAACATGTTATTTGTTAGCTTAGTTGTGCTCTAATGTTGGAAACCATGTTCTAATTTTAAGGATTGAGACTTTTCTGAAAGAATGTCTGCGAGAATTCACTTAAGATCTTACATAATTAATTTTCCTAAAAATTGGTTAAAGGGGGAGTTTGTTATTACATGTGATTGGAAATATTTTATATGCAACATGTGTAGTTAGATATTCTGCTAAGTTGCGAGATATCCTGTCTTAATGTGATCAAGACACTTTAGTAGAAAGCAACATGTTAAGCAAAATGTCATGTAATATGAGGGACATATTGTATCACTCTGTTTGCTTGGCGCACACAGAAGATTGAATTATTTCTCATGCTTTTGGAGATTTGATTGATTATGAGTATTTTGGTTTAAGAAATATTTATTTAAATTTGTTTTAGGAAGATTAAATTTCATATTTTCAAGAGATTCAGATTTATTCAAGATTTATTTGTAATAAACTTCATGAAGATTGATCATATGCGCTTTCAGAGGTTCATCCGCATCAAATACCAAAAACCTAGCTAGACTTTATTTGCTATTTAAGGCGTCGTTCTCCTTTGTGAAGAATCAGACCTTGCACTAATAAGCTTGGTGTGTTATATTATCATTGATCCTTCTTTGTTTTTTTAATAATCTATTCCTAGGTTATATTTCTAAGTTAGGTGAATAGAGTATTTAATTTTTACTATTGTTTCATATCCGTATACTTTTCTAACTTTCTAAACACTTGGGATAATGTTTTAGTGAAAGTGAGAGAGGTTTCAGATTTAGGAAAAGCCTAGATCTAAGTTCATGTATAGTATTAATAAATAGGCATTAAATTGACACATCAAATCAGATCAATTTGTACTTCTGACTATTAATAGTGAATTTCTTTTCATTAGGTTAAGACCATCTAGACGTAGGTGATTTTGTAGTGAACTAGGTTACCAATTCCTTTGTTATTTATATTTTGCTTTTATTCTTTCTTTTACGCATACTTATTTTCATACACATTGTTTCAATATTTTGTCTAACATCTTGTCATTAATCGAACAAAATTTCATACACATACACACACAAAAGAATGGGGGCATATTCACGGTGATATGTGTTCATCTCAACAACATTCCTTTTCTTCCCCCTCTTTAAAAAGGTCATGGTTTGGAGAAGAAATGCCTCAAATGAATGCATTCAATTCATGTATTAGAGATATATTGTCCTTAAGGATGTTCATAATCCTCGAGGAATGAATTCAGACTACGATACCACTAACCCAGACGACTATGTAAAGATAGTGGACAATATTATCACGTTTTGCAATGCCAAAGGACATGAAAAGTGAAAGTTTTTCATCATTACTTTGAAGGGAGGAAAGAAGAAATTATTTAAATGACAACAGGTAGATTCACATTCGCAGCCTCACGGTCAACTTGCAATGACGCAGACATCACAAACATCAAGGCTTCATCTTTCACCAGCTCTCCTATTTGCTTGGCTGACAAGAACATTAGTTGTCCACCATCCTCAAAGTCAGGAAACCTCACAGTTTATCCCAAGAATAACGTCTATTTGGTGTAGGGGTAGACACACCAAATCCATCACAAAACGCATATCAAAGATAGTCAAAGAACATCCCAAACAAACAAAAGTAATAGTAACAGAACCACTTGCAGGAGTATATATTACCATAATACCATCCATAGAAGATAATTTCAATCATAACATAGTGGCACAATCAAGCGAAATAAATGAATGAGTAGCACCAGTATCAATAATAGAAATCAGTTCAACACCGTTAATAAAACAAGTACCTCGAATCAAGTTGTCCTTCTTGGAATTCTCTGTCCCGCTCAAAGTAAACACTCGGTCGTTAGTCTTAGAGGAATTAGCATCCTTCTTAGGTTTCTGACACTCGGTACTAATATGACCCTGTTCACCATAATTAAAACAAGTCGGACCATTGTCCTTGTAGTAAGGAGCACGATGATCGGTCTTACCACATTTGTAACACCTCAGCACCTTATTCTCACATTCATTGAAACGGTGACCTTGTTCACCACACCTATAACATCTGACTGGAGCGGGAGTCCCTCCCCCACTTGTATTCTTCCAAACGAAAGCCTTCTGTTTCCCTTTTTCAGCTTGTTTACCTTGGGGATTGATAAACAACGTTAGTCTCTTTTAAAAGGTTACTTGGGAGATTGAATAGGAAATCTCAGAATATCGCTTTTGATTTAAAGAGTTTTTGTAAGAGTTTTCGAGTATAATTATTTTGAAAATGAGGTGTTCGACACGACGTCAAACACTGTCAAAGTCGAAATTAGTGTTTTTGGTAATGAAAAGATCAAACGAAAAGTTAAACAAAATAACAAAGCTCGAATGTAAATGACATAACATTAAAATTTTCATAAAAAGGGTAGGTGATTCAAACGTACGTAGCCCTTGCTTGACTCATTTCACTCATTCGCTTGGGTACTCTGAGTGTGTAGCATATAGGCGTTTGCAGGTTTGAACCTCTAAAACTATGTACAAAGTCCTTTATTTATAATGTAGAAATATAACTGCTTCATGGTGGTTTTCGACTCGTTTGAGCTCCACGTTCTTCTTTCTAACATCCCCGACGAAGACCCACGTTCTCCATTCATATTTTGTTTCCCTCCAAAACCTTACTTGCGTGTTTTTGGGCTGCTTGTGTAGACTTGGGCTTTTGGAATTTCCAGGCCCAATTAACTTCTAATGGAACCTCCTTTGGTCAACTAAAGTTGTGATCGACTCAAGTAATTTTCCTTCAAAGGTGAACCCTTTGGTTTCTCTCCCTTGGCTGGATTTTAGCCTTTATAGACAATCCCAGCCAACAAAGCTGGAGTATCATAAGGCTTCTTATGATAATGATGCAGTTTTCCCCTCTTATCGTTCAGACTCTTATAATGAGCCGAATGAGCAATGTTGTCTTCTTCATAAATCTGACAAGTGTTCACCAATTCTGCAAACATACAGATCTGTTGATATCCAATCGCCCGTTTGATTTCTGGACGCAACCCACTCTCAAACTTTATACACTTCGAAAACTAAACAGTTTTCATGCTATAGTGCGGGTAAAATATTACAAGCTCCACGAACTTGACAACATACTTTGTGACAGTTGAATTCCTTTATTTCACTGCAAGGAATTCCATCTACTTCTTTCGTTGGACATCCTCAGGAAAATACTTTCTCAGGAACTCCCTAGTGAACACAACCCAAGTAATCACCTCACCAACAACCTCCAATATCTGACGAGTGCCAATCCAACAGTCGCCAGCTTCTCCAGCCAATATATGAGTATCATACCGTACCTTCTGCACTGCAGAGCAGTCCATCACCCGAAAAATGCTCTCAATATCCTTAAGCCACTCTTGTGCCCCATCAAGATCGTATCGACCTCTAAAAGTAGGCGGATTCTCCCTCTGGAACATACTCAAACTACGAGATTCGTCAATTGCTCCAGCATTAGGCTGATTTTGCATAGCCTGAGCAACGACCTCTAAGGCAGCAGCAATCACAACGTCGTTTCTTCCAGCCTTAATATGTTCACACCAAAATGTAGCATCAAAGTTAGAATAATCTACCGACAGTATTCAACCGTCATACTACAGACTCAATAACCTGGCCGGACGGACCAACCTGCTCTGATACCACTAATGTAACACCCTTCAAACCCACATATACTTTCACGTGTATTTTTACCAAAAAAAAATAAAACAAATAACCACAAGGGTGTCGCATCTTCATGATAAACTTCATTTAACAAATAGCCCTGCTCTGTAACACGGGTTGCATAGAACCTTTGGCACTACAAATCAAAACATTTTAAACATCGCAGCGGAAAACAAAAGTCTCAAAAATTCTTAATAAAAATAGTTCCAATACCATGAAAGGTAGTTCAACATCAATAGATTCATCATACTTCATGTGTTATAACATCATGGTATAAAACACAATTTATGAAAGAAATACAAAATCCTCATAATAAAAAATTAATAAAGTTTCGCGATCAAGCGATCCCAACCCTGATGTTACATATCAGAGCAAGACCAATGGACTCGACGAAAACTAAATAAGCGCACTCCGAAGCTACCTTCTAAGCTTCCTACACTAATCTTTATCACCTGCAAGTTACCCATGTTTTGAGACAAAATTTCCAAGCAAAAAGGGTAAGTAAAGCCTAATCATTATAAAAAGCATAAGTAATAGATATAGTAGTTATGGAATGGAGACAACAATAACATAACAACATCTACTACCTCTATAGCATAACAACAGTCACTAGTATTCCACACCAAATCACCACAAATCAAGAATCAATTCAAACACATAATTTAATTCAAATATTGTGTAATCCCACAAATAATGAGATGCAACATCAATAAACTCATGCATGTGGTACCAAAATATCACTGATTGACTAAGTCATCGTTATTCTCCAAAGACCCCCCACCAATAGGAACGATTCTCGCTTGGAACCGGGGCACGTCACCAATTGCACTCAATCCACACTATGGGATTGAGGCCATCACTGGACCGAATTGTCCTACAAACTTCCTTAGATTATCATCTTGCAAAACTTCACTGGACTACCTGTACGACAAATGCTATGAATGTATGATGCGTAACAACACATAATAATACGACCACTGCTAGTCAAAATGATAATCGTTCATCATATTAATTATACCTCGTCACATGCTTCTTAATATGCACATCATATCATCAAGATCATCAGAAAAACATACGACAATTTACAAAAAAAACGTAGTTAACTCAATTCATGATAGAAACCACGCTTCTTAGTATATAATCACTAAGTATCATCATCTCATTACAATATAAATCCTGGAAATTTAAGTCCTATGGTTCATTTTATTTTACTAGGTTATTGAATATTACTCTAGCTTCGCAATGCTTCGAACGACATATCAATCCGAGTCCTAAAACTCAAGTTATAAATTTTACAAATTTCCTACAAATTTTACAAGTCAGTAGCCAACAACTCAATGTTCTCCAGCCTCTCACCCGACGAGTCCTTCTTTCACCCCGCGAACTCGCGTCCCCTTGAGGTTCGCCCGGCCAACACATGGGCGAACCACGTTAGAAGCCTCTGGCTCTACTTGCCTACTCATTCTCCTGACGCGTCTTGGGCGAGTCCATCGCCCGACGACTGGGTCGGTTCGCTCGACAAATTTGTGCGAACAGGGTTTTCCTGTTGCGATTTTCTGCATAAAACCAGTCCTAAAAGCTATGATTTCTTCATGTTATGGGTTCTAAATCATCATCTAATCATCAGGTTTCATCTTATATCACTAATCCAATATATTCCACATTATAAGTACAATTATTTACAACCCATTGATACAAAACATCGTCTATTCTTATCAATTCCTCCCATCATCATCTATTCATCATAATTAAAAACCCCAAAAAAATCCTACAATTATCTAACACGTAAGCCAATTATAATAATCAAGATAAACTCTCTTTACCTTAGATTTGGAGCTTGATTCTAATTCCTCTTTGTTCTACAGATTCCTCTTTGAGTTCTTCCCTGTGGCCTAGCTTCTCTTCACAACATTTCTTCCAAAAATCTCCTGATTGCACATAATGAACTCTAACACACACTCCTCCTTGTTTAACCATTAGACCCCTAATATGACTTTCCTCTTTTTGCCCTCACTTAGCCCCTTGAATTGACTATCTTCCCCTTATCATCTCTAACACCAATATTATTCTATTTTACTAATTAAAATAATCTCAACTAATCATTCTAATTATTCTAAAATACTCTTAATTCTCAATAATCCTCATAACACACGTGAACATCACATATCATCACCAAAACATCAAATACTTCATAAGGACTCATTTAATCATGCTAAATTAATTCAATAACTAATTAAATATTTAATCTATATTTTCAGGGTGTTACAAAGCGATTATGTGTTCTTGGCTTAGCGATTCTTATTCTGGATTGGTCTATCGTGATGTTTTGGTGAATTCTTGATTCTTTTTACTTGTTCTAATCAATGGACATTTAAAATATCCAAACACACATTTTTATCATTTTTCATGGATAAATCAGGAATTTTTCATTTCATTACTTGTAAAATAAGTTAATAAGTGCCTACATGTTTATCGTACTTTTAGCACTTATTAGAGGCGAGAAACAAAATAAAATTTTTGAATCCTAACAAAGTATTAGTGGAAGTATAGATGAGGGTCGAGCCTTCCAAGCCCAAGAAAGATTACCTTACACAATGCTTTTAAAGACAATGATTTATTTGCATGGACAACTGCAAAGATATCAGACATCAATCCTAATAATGGTTTTTGTTCCTTACCTATTCAAAAGAACACCCTTTATGTGGCTCACCATTTTAGTAAGTGGAATCTTTAGAAGGTCATGGACACGAAGATTACACTAATGGCCGAAATTGTAACATATGTCAAATGTACTGCTTGGTTACAAAAAAATTTCCTTGTTAAGAAAACTAATAATACAGGAAAATAAGATTTAATTATTGTAATATTAATTGGGCTTGTTCGAACGAAGTCTACACCTCCCTAACATTGACAATTAGTAAATAACTTGTCCATGTTCAAACTCATATCATTCATGAATGTGTATTATATTTATAACAAGATGTTGATGGACCTAAAGGATTGTGCAAAAAGTGTACTTCATGACCAAAAGCGACAACTTATGTTACAAAGTAATATCTTTCAGGCTCAATAACACCGAAAAACCTACCAAATAATGATGAACAAAATATTCAAAGACTAGATTGGAGATATGTTAAAAGTTAACTTGGATGACACAATAGTCAAGTTCGAACAAGAAGTGGCTCCAGTAGCCCATGAAAATAATAAATATGAAGTTGAACCTTGAGAAGTGTACATTTTGAGCCGAAACAAACAAATTTTTGGGTATTACCTAACATGGTGACACACTGAAGTCAACCATGAAAATGTAAGGCCTTTATAGATATGGAGATCCCTAAGTCTAAGAATGGAAGACAAAAAATAATTGGGATGATAACTTCCATTTTTAGGTTTAAAGTAGGTAGGCCTATTATACATTACCATTTTATAAGCTCGTGAGAAAATAGATAGTTTTTGAATATACACTAGAATATGATACCACATTGACTACGCTGAAACATGTGTTGTTCCAGTCGCTCATGTTGACAAGACCATTGCAAGGTGAAACCATGTTTTTTTTTACTTATTGATCTCACAAGAAGCCATCAAAGCCTTTCTAACATGAGAAGAATAAGAATCTCAAAATCTAGTTTATTTTATCAGCAAGTTCTTACAGTGTTTAGAAATAAGATATTTGAAGATAGAGAAGTTTGTGTTTGTTTTGGTTATGACCACCCGCAAATTAATACAATATTTCATGCCTTACGATATCATAGTAAAGATTGATCACATGTTCCATTAGATACGATTTAGGTCCAAGTCGTCTAGGATGATGATGAAGTGGGCCATAAACTTACTTGTAATGGAAATAATTAAAACTAAACTTACTTGTAATGAGAATAATTAAAACTAAATAAATATATCAAGGATGAAGGTTGCAATAGAGTGAAAATGATGCAAATCAAAACTACACTAAGACAATGAAGTTTTGAAATTTGAAGACATGGAAAAAGTGGAAATGAACCAATCTCCCACCTTTTATAAGTATGTTTTCTATTCGGTCTATTAATCTCAAACAATCCTAGATCCAACAAAGTGATATGATTAGAATCTTAAAGTTTGCAATCAGATTAATTCTATTTTGCCACATCATTAGGAAGGCACAATTTCACCTTAGTCAATACAAAGAAATAAATTCTAGCGTCACTCTAAGTCACCTAGCCTTAAGCCTAGGTTACATATGTTAGAAAATGAAGTGTAAGGGTGAACTCAAAATAGAAAAACATCATAATCCACTATAAACCATTAAAGGAATAAACAGTGACGAATTCAAACATGATATTTATACTCCAAAGACTTCTAGGACCAGCAAAAAATGTGCGTCATATGTAGTGCGTGTTTCACTGTCTTTTTTCAAATTTTAGAGTGTAGTGTCGTTTCTGACATCTTATGACCTAAGGCAACCCTCATCTAATATTATTCCCAACGAAGGAAATATCATTCTTAAGGTTAATCCATTACAATTCTGAAAACAATTAATAAATTGGTTTTGCCGGCTAAAAGCTTGGGAAAAATTGTTCCAGACTAGTCTTAAACCCAGTTCATATTGGATCGGGTCGTCCAATTTACAAGCCTTTAGGAAGACCAACGAATTGATGCACCATATAAGCACATGCGATAAAGATTGAATAGCAAATATTGGTCATCTAATGAAAAGACCCAAAGGGTCTCTTTGTACTTGTCAAATTAGACAGTTTTCCTGAGGGATTTCTAGAGCATTAAAACCCTAAACTCCTTTTTATGAAGTCTAATTTATAGTTCAAAGTCAATATACACTTAATTCTAACTCTAAACATCATACTTACGAAGTTACGATCTTCATTAACTTGTTTGTCAGAATGCTTGCACGGACACTTTCTTACTTGAGAACTCCGTATTAAAGATTGTCACCCAACACCTCATGACAATCAATTGCACTCGAAAATTTAAATTTAAAGCAAAAATGTTAATTTGGGCCGAACTTGGCTCACATCATTTAGATTCTATATTCTAGAATTTGGTTTCTTTGTATGCTATACCCTCTATGTGTTTCATATTGTTGATCCTACCTACCTAAACACATTCCTTGCTCCATGTCATAGGTGGTTTGACACTAGTGAACCCATTCTATAACGTGGGCGGTGTGAGTGGATCTAGCAACAACTCATGCATGGCTACTCTAGCCTTGTATTGAAATATGAGTCGCATGAAATTAGGCGTGCAAATTTACTTTTCAAACTTCATGACCACCGAATTAGAAGGCTCTTTAAGACTATTAACTAACCCTTTTATGACTTTTGTAACACACTAACATATAACATATATTCAAATTCAATGTTACCACCCAAAAAGCACATGTTCATCTTGTCAAACAATTCGCCAATTCCTTTCCCTTTCTTAACAATTTTTCCTTGTGATCATTGTTCTTTTTATTCGAGTGCTACCTACAATTAGGATCTATAATAGATTCCTTTTTAGTGTATAGTTCACATCATATAATTAAGTATCTAGCTAGATAAGATTGCTATTTAAATTACAACTTACCTAACCACCCAAACACGTTCAAATAACAGTGTCTTCTGTCTCCATGATGTATGCCTAACATAAATACCCTTAGATCCTCTTTATATATAATTGAATAAAAATGGCCCAAGGGAGGGTACATGTACATGAGATTGAGTAGTGAAAATATTGACATAAAATATTTTATAGGCCAAAATGCACTAGTGGTAACAATAAAGCAGAAGCATAGATGTGCCATGCTACGACAAAACATAAGGTTTTTATGTGGGTTTTGAATTTTTCTTAATACACCCTCCACACTAAGAAACATGAGTGAATAATTTTGGTTGTGATTCCAATGAAAACGATTTGATATCATATTAACTTTTTATATTAGAACTATTTTATTTTGCAAAATTGCTTTGTAAAATAAATAGTTTTTAACTTAAAATGGAATAAAATATAGAAAAAAATTAGTATTTTAAAAGTCCCACATCAAGAGAAAATATAATTTGAATATATGTTCATAATTAATTAGAATCTTCACATTATAAATTAGTTTTATAAAATTGTGTTAGGTACAAAAAATATTATTAGAAACTAAATATTACCCGCTTAACTTTGACCTTTTTATAAATAAAATAAAGTATATTTTTTACTTATAAATTATTGTATTAATTTGTATTAAAAATATTATCGGTAGTTCATATTAATTAAGAAATTTCTGAACAAATTCTATAAATAAATATTTCCTTTATTTGTTCTAAAATATCTTATAATTAATAGTTGGGTTTCTATTATATTATAAGGAGATAATTTTTTCTCAGAAAATTTTGACATGATAGGTATTTCTCTATACAAAATTTGTTTAAATGAAGATTAATCATTGAGTTAATTGGAGTTTCTTGTCTTTTGTCTTGTGTGTGGTTGTTGAGTCACCATAAAAGGGAAAACACTCACATTGAATAAAAAAACTCACTCAAACAAGTGAGAAAGACAACACATATTCACCAAAACTCCAAGATATTAGGTATATAGATCCTCTCACTTATAAAGTGTTTAATCTTTACTTTTTCAAGCAATGTGAGACTATTACAACTCACATTTGTTTCTCAACAATCTCTCCGTCAAATGTGAGTTTATCAATATGCTCTCCTCAAGCGGAAGTTCTTTCATCTACATACAATTGTAGCGTCGTTGACACTTTTACCACATCATGAGAGTTTTAACGGGACAAGCCGCTTGACCACCATCTTGTCAAGAAGACCTTCGATACAAAAAGTCGGTCCCTTACTTGAATCAAGCTATCACACCATTGATGAATCACGTGAGGGGAAACATTCACATTGGGTCTCATCCAAATAAAAGAAAAAAGATGTAACGTATTCATCCAATATCTTAAGGTATTGGATATCTAAATCTTTTCACTTATAAAGTGCTTAACATTCACTTTTTCAAGCAATGTGAAACTATTGCAACTTGCTCTTGTTTCTCGACGAGGTTCTGGTAGAGTTCACCTCCCACTTATTTGTCACTTATGAGATAGTCTTGTTTGTGTGGTATATGATCTTTCATTGATATGGTTGGTTTAGGGCTTCTCCCTAAAGATTTTAGGTTTCTTTTTGAGTTTTTCTATCTTTAGGTTGGTAGGACGAGAACTAGAGGTAAATTTTCTATGATTTGACATTTTGTAGTATGACCTATTTAAAATGTTTGAAACAATATTATTTTCTCTATCTCATCAAAAAATGTTAAAATCTTAAAAATAATATCTTAGTGTAATGGTGACAATATAACGTTCTTTCACTAATTGTCTTCATTATCATATCATTTATCTTAGCTAATAGTAATTCGAGTTGCTATGACCTGGTCTGGGAGTTGGAAAGTGATTCTCTTACTTTTCATGGAGATCTCTCTAATATGTTGATTATGGTTTTAATGGCTTGAGCTCTAACCTCTATTTTAGAGGTGTAGTTTTTGTTGCCTTAGCTTTTTCTCTCTTGAGTTGTTTTTTAAAGTTTTTTTTTTTTTTATTTCTTGTCTTTTTGTTGATTCATTTGTTTTGTTTTTTCTCTTTTGTGCTTTCATCTAGGCAATTATTCTGCTCTTGTATATTATATTGCTAATCAAAACAAAAACTACCATATCCTGGTGTCATATTACTAAAATATTTAATTTATTGATAACTTGATCAATTTATCAAATATACAAGAGGTCTAATTTATACATAAGCGTCCATACAAAAATTTACAAATAATTAAATTATAGACATAACTAACCTAACTACTAACAAACTTTATCATTAAGTTTCATCAAGTGTCTTTCAATGTAAATTCTTGATTATGTATTAATTAATTGCTAATGCTTCTTGTCTCACAATAATGGAACCATGCATGTGCAATCTAGTTGCACCAAATGCAAGAGGGGGGAACCACACACAAAAAATCTTGTCGACAGTTAGCATATATATATCATTCTGTCAAACTTTATCTCTAACAATATATCAAAAATTCATGAGATGATGGGATTTTGGACCTTCCTTATAAGCCAATATAATGTTAACATCTATACTATAGTGGTTGTTAAGAAGGAATCATAAATATACAAATGTCACATCTTTTATATAGTTTTTGACTATTTAGTTTTACTGAATATATTATGATGATACCTTTTTTGGTCCCAATTTCTTACTTCTGTATCGATAAATTCCAACAACTAACATCTTTATGCTTTATGCTTTCTGCTTCCCATGAGATTCAACCATAGTTTGATCAGTTCAAATGCATAAAAGTTGAAGAATTTGGTTTAAAGTTGCCGGCCAATTTTTTCGATTTCTACTTGTCATCATTGCACCCATGCTAATTTTTTTTTTATATATTTCTTTTTTTTAATAGTGTTTTTGTTTACCTCAATCTAATTAAAGATGAGATACTGCTAGAGTGAGAATTGACAAATAAACAAAGAGACATAGTTTAGTTTACTGCAGTGGTCTTGAGTCTCCGATGCAATAGTGAGGAGACTGATTCGCAAAGCTAACATTTCACTATGTCAAAAAAGACCTAAGAAAACGTTTTTTTTGGCATTTAAAAGCGCTGTTGTAGGTGATGCTGCTATAGGTTTTAGCAGCGCTTTTTGTTTAGGCAAAAGCGCTGCCTTAGGTATACCTTAGCCAGCGCTTTTTTCTAAAAAGCGCTTTCTAAAGTAGGCATTTAGCAGCGCTTTTTCCTAAAAAGCGCTTTTTAAAGTAAGCCTTTAGCAGCGCTTTTTCCTAAAAAAGGCTTTTTAAAATAGGCCTTTAGCAGCGCTTTTTCCTAAAATACGCTTTCTAAAGTAGGCCTTTAGCAGCGCTTTCTAAATAATGCTTTTTATGTTTTCTGTAGGCATCTTTATGCAGCGTTTTTTCAAAGAAAAGCGTTGCTAAAGGCCTACTTTAGAAAGTGTTTTTTAGGAAAAAGCGTTGCCTTATGTATACTGTAGGCAGCGTTTTTCCAAGAAAAACGCTTTCTAAAGTGTCTACAGGCAGCATTTTTGGATCTATATTTTGGTTTAAACCTGGAATAATAACACGGTCAATAATAACCTGTAAACCTGGAATATTCAATTGTAATCCCATAAACCTGTTATATACAATTATAATCCATTGTAATCCAAAATATATGCCATTATAATACCAAAATATATGCAAAAAAAAAAAGACACTATAATGTCATTACATTATATACCATTGTAATCCAAAATATATGTACACCATTATAATTCAATTCACATATTTCTAACAGAACCAAATCAGCCTTAACAATAACAAAGTCATCCCTAACAATAACTAAATCAACCCTAACTAAAGCATCCCTAACAAAAGCAACCATAACAAAATCAGCCCTATCAACAACTAAATCAGCCCTAATTAATAAAATCTGTTAGAAATCGCCAAAATCTGACGAGCGAACGGTCCTGGTCCGGCAAGGTATGAACATAATAACACGGTCAATAATGTATCCACACAATAATGTATTCATAACACTTTTCACACAATAATGTATTCATACCTTATATGATTCTTTGCGCAATAAAATATTGACACAATTCCTCTTTGATTTCTTCCAACTGAAGTTTCGTGTAATGAGCACACTTGATTTCATCGAAGTACTACATAACAAAAACATAATATGCATGATTTAGTTAAAAGTAATAAATTATAAGAAATATCCGATAAATAATATAACAAATCCTAAGTTATAAATTCATACCGTGATTGGAATCTCTATTCGATTCATTTGAAGGATTTCTTTGATAAACCTCAAAACGTAGTATCTGCAATCTATACCGTTTCGATATTGAGCACACTACATAGAAAAAAAATAAGAATGTATAGATACAGTGTTTGGCTCCTACACCAATACCAATCTCCCTTTCCTATACCTCTCTCAAAATTAAGTAGCTTTTGAGACCATTGCTTGTAATTTTTCCCTCAAATGACTAAATCTTTGAAATGTAAGGGAGCGTTGCTTTGTTTTGCGCTACTAAATTGTTTGAGCAGAAAAAGGAACTCAATGACTATCATAGATAGTCCCATAACCTCAAAAGCATAAATTCTGGCAAGTGCAAGAGAAAAATATAATAGATTCAGAGACCAAATTTGTGAATTGTATTACTCTAAATAGCATGCTCAATTGGATTATATACCTAATTGCTAAGACAACTGTCATAACAACTTAACCACAAACCCGACAAACTGTTTCATATTGTGGGTGGCTGCGGAGGGATTGAGTAGAGCTGACCAACCCAAATCAATCCAATGTGAAAAAGATTAAGTTGGTTTTGGTAACTCATTCATTTTGATATGCATTTTCCCAAACTCTGTGTATTTGGGAAGAACCTGAACGAAGCCAAAATTTAAGAGTAGAAGTTTCAAAATTTTAAAGACAATCATTATAGTTCATGTTGTGTACTAAGAAACGCTAAATAATTTGGGAGTAATACATTTAAAATCAAAAATTGGACATTCTAATCAAACCCAAAGAACCAGCCTAAAATTTGTCAATTTTTTATCGCAGATAGTTTTGTGAACATATATACAGAACTCAATAATTTCTTAAAGCAGTAACTACCACAAATTTTATCAAACCAGCTTTTTCCTCTAATTCAAAATTCCAATGGACATGTACTAAAAAGCCACAGAAACCCTAGAAATAGAGATCAGAGCTTCACAAATAACAACATAAACCCTAGAAATAGTGAGAATAAGTTATCACTTTACCTGGTAATATGAAGAGGAGTAAGATCCTATGAAGCAACACACACGTCAAAAGCAACCAAAAGAACTGAGTTCAAAAGCAAGCATCCAGAATGAACATCAACCAAAACTATTAAAGATGCGAAGAAGGATTAGAGATTAAAGATGAAGAGGAGTAAGATCCTATGAAGCAACACACACGTCAAAAGCAACCAAAAGAACTGAGTTCAAAAGCAAGCATCCAGAATGAACATCAATCAGAACTATTAAAGATGCGAAGAAGGATTAGAGATTAAAGATGCGAAGAAGGATTAAAGATTAAAGATGCGAATAATGATTCAAAACGATTATAAATGCCATGGTAGAAATTCTTTACCTGAGAACGACGATGGCTATGGAATCGGAAAAATCATAGAGGATGAAACATTGGAAAGCAGGAAACAATGGCGCTGGATATAAGAGTATAGCTATGAAGGATTTTCGTGGGTTACGGTTCTTAAGAGATTTTGGTGAAGAAAGATGGAAGACGAAAACAATGGAGAAAAGAAAGTGAGGAGGCAAAACTATAATCTATTTTTTAATTTCAATTTTAATTCATTAAAGGCAGCGCTTTTAGAAAGCGCTTTCTATAGTGTGGATTTAGCAGCGCTTTATGTCTATGGCAGCGCTTTTTAGTTGGGCTTGTGGCAGCGCTTTTGTAAAGCGCTTTCTAAGGTGAACGTAAGGCAGCGTTTTTATAAAGGGCTTTCTAACTCTTGCCTTTAGCAGCGCTTTATAAAAGTGCTTTCTAAAGTTACCTTTAGAAAGCGTTTTTCCTGATAATATTTTAATGATTTCCGTGTTTTTTTAATTCCAGCTTATGCCAGTGCTTTCAAAAAGAAGCGTTGTCTATTGTGCGTTGTCTATTTTCATTTTTGGCATAGTGTTTTAATGTTTAAATTAATAAGAGAGTGAAAAGTGATGTGTAAATGATAATGAATTTGAATATTTGAAAAATGACATGTTTTTGTTTTAAAATAGGAGCAATAGTTGACAATGGAAATAGAAAGTATGGGGTGAGGCGTGAAATATGGTCAGCCGTCAAATTAATATGAGCGGCCAACAAATCTCTCTTAGGTGAATTCATGTTCTTTTAGGGAGGAGAAGGTCAACATGTACTGTGCACTACTACCGCTTTCACTTTCCCATTAAACTTTTTGTCTTTGAACTTTGCAAACGGTCCATAACACATAATATTATTTAAAATATTATGTGTTAATTATAATTATTGCTAAAATAATATATGTAATTGATATTTTTAAATACATTATTCAAATGTCCACTAATTATAATAAGTGTTACTTGAAATCAAAACAAAATCTCGAGAGTAGCACAATCTTAAGTCTTAAATCTTGAACAACAATCCAACTCTTGAAAGTTCATGATTATGAATTTTTAAGTTTAATCAAAATTAAACTAATAAAAGAAGGAAAATAGGAAGAATTGGATGAAAAAACTAAAGAGATTTTGGGTAGGAGAGTTTTGGAAAATAGGAAGAATTAAATGAAAAAACTAAAATGATTTTGAGTATGAGGGTTTTGGAGGGATTCATTTTATTTATAACACCAAAAACCACATAAAATATGAGAATTCAAAAATTGTATTGAAGGAGGGTTTTTGAGGGCTTACATAAATTTTTCTAATATCTTTTAAGTTGTTATATTATTCTAAAAATTAAAAATTTAATGATGATAATGACTCTTTTATCATTCTAAACAAAATTATATTTTCAAAAAATGTCAAATATTTTTCTATATTTTTTAAAATTTTGTTTTCGGAAGCCTACCCTCCCCTCCCCTCCAAACTCGCAAACATAGCCTAAATCACTAATTTTGATTTCGGTTTCTTAATCTAGTTCAAACTCATTAATTTGAGCTTGTGTTACCATAAACTGATTCTCTATGAATGTACTGAATATTTCAAAAATTATATAATCTCAAGCAACTTCATTTTATGATATGACAAGTTTGTTTATAGTAACTTAACTTCAGTTTATGCTTCATTAACAAATTCTTTAATTTTGCATGTACATTCATATACATAAAATTTTATTAATTGGGGAAGAGATTAACTATGAACTCAATAAAATTACACTCCCATACTATTTTACATTTTAGTTCAATGAACAATTAATATATTTGGTCTAAAAACTAAACTTTGTATAAAGGTAAACTTTGTATATACTATATAAAGAAGTGAATAATTTAGAAAAGGGTTATGCTGATACAACGATTCCAAGTCAAAAGAATCAATTTCATAGAAAGATTTCAGGATCCATGAGTTTGACATTTTGGTACCACTAGCTAGTTCCCTCTTTATTACTACAAAGCAAGTTATTGATATCTTAAAGATGGGAAAACATAAAGTGAATGGAATCATTCGCATGGATCATCCATATTGTTTGGTCTTTCAGGTGCCAAAATACTATAGGAGGAATATTTGGGTTAAACTATCAAGATTGCATTTCCATGTTACCTTTTGTTAATATATACCCTCTGTCTACCCCCAACCATAATAGACCAATTCTTGTTACTTCTAGATGTTATAATTACGCATTTTAGCATGCTCTCACTTATGAAGTGTAATTATGCATTTTAACAATAGATAGTTATTTGGTAGTGGAACAGAAAATACATAGAAATTGGTGACAATCAGGGTCGGTCGAAACTGTTCAGAGGTCCTGTTCTATTTTAACAATAGGGTTCATAATAAATTAAAGTAAAAAAAAAATATTTATATTGTAAATTGCTCAAAAACTAAGAAAATTGAAAAATTATTTAGAAATATTTCAACAAATGCAACTATAGTTTTCGTATATTTTTATCGGTCAAATTTTTCAATTTTTAGAGGCTTTACTCACTCATACAACTATGAAACCAATTGAATACAATTTACATGACAATTTTTAATACTTTGATCTTCTAATATATATTTTTTATTACAAAACATAAAATATATTTGTTTAAAACATATAAGAGAATAAGAGATTTTATTAGAAGGTGATATATGAACTTGCCAAACTAATAAAAAAAGATATAAATTATATAAATACTACATTAAACTAAAATTATTCAAAAATACTTTTCATGTAATAATTTATTATCTATTTAATAGTAATAATTTAATTTAAATTAATAAAACCAATATTAATTTTTAACTATATTATTTTAAAATAAAAGTGAACAATGTACATATTCAAATATATAATAGAATATGTATAAAATTCAAGAGCTAAAAAAATAGAAAAATGGTATTTGTACACCAAAGTGTACACCTACACCGTATGTATGGACAACACTTCATGTACAGACGGTACTATTCACCGTCCGTACTAAAAAAATATTTTTTATTTTTAAAATTACGGACGATACTGTTCATGTACGGACGTGCATTAACCAACTTCATTACTGAATTTACCAAGTTTTTACACTGCATTAACCAGGTTTGATGACTGCTAAAAATTATGAGAATTTCTTTGCCAACCTCCCAACCTTCTAGTCCACCTCTGGTGAAAAACCCAAACTACCCCTGACTTCGGAAGTTCATTTCCGAAACGCCTTTTTTTTGAAAAAATTATCTTATTTCGGAAGTTCATTTCCGAAAACAGCATTTTGGAAAATGAACTTCCGAAATACTGCGCGTTCTGCAGATTTAACAAAACACTCCCCCTCCCCCATTCATTTACCCTAACTCAAATCAAAAACAACCAAAGGCAAAAATTTGTGCAAACACACTTCCAAGGCTGCATCAAGGCTCCAATCACATTGCTATACAACATTCAAAAGCCCACAAATCACTCAATTTGTAAGTTTTGAATTTGTTAGATTCATTATTCAAATGCATGTTATTTAGGGTTTCAATTGCATAAATGATATATGGACTGGTTGTTAGTAGTATTTAGGTTGTTTAGAAGCATTTTGAATTGGTTTTAGGTTTGGTTTTGGGGTCTGCCATGGAAGTTGCAGACAACTCCATCGCAGGGGTGTTTCGGAAGTTCATTTCCGAAAACACCTCCATCCCAGTTTTCGGAAATGAACTTCCGAATTGTATCAGAAGTTTAAATTTTTTAGTTTAATCGATTTCAACTGTTTACGGGAACATGTCAGACAACCAACCAGCACGCATCAGACAGGAGGTGAAGGAGGTGAAGAAGGTTTCGACCGGCTCTACTTCGTGCTCTCGCAGAGTGAAGGAGGTGAAGGAGAAGAAGAAGGTTTCGACCGGCTCTACTTCTCGTTCCCAGGGGGCCCGGGGCCCGGATGCTCAAGCTCAACTATCTGGCGTGAGAGTCGTGGTTGATGCTGATGGTTCTGAGACTGAGTGGGATGAGGATTGGTATCAGTATCTTCATTCGGAGGAGTTCGCTCGTCGGGCAGAATAATGTGTTTTTGTTTTGTTTGACGTGTTTTGTTTTGTTTTGATTTCGGATTGTATCTTTCGCACAGTGTTTTTGGATTTTATTTATCATATGAGTATTTTCTGTTTATATGTCGCTTATTTTATTTGCCGTTTGCGTTTAATTAAAATGTGAGACTGTTTAAGAAAAAACATTAAAAAAAAACCAGTTTCTGCATAATTCGGAAGTTCATCAGGGGACGATGTTTTTATTCCAGATAACCTTCATATGAAGAAGCTTTTTGAGAGCGAGAAAGTTTTTGTATGGTATCCAAAGAAGAATCACCTGTTATGAATGATGATGTTAAACTCGAGCATGTTGATCCAAATAATATTCTCAACTTAAGGGGGTTGGTTAAGCTTATTCTTGGTTTTCTTGCATGTTGTAGCCTGAAAATGGAACAATGTAAGAGACATGAATTTGTTCAAAGTCTTGTCAACTTGAGTTTCCGCGAGACAAAGGAGCCAATCAATGTAAGCTATAGTTTATCATTATCATCAGGGGACGTCATTACAAAAAAATCAAACAAAGGGGTGCGTTGGGAAAGTCAAAGTTCTATGTTTATAATCCAGAAGATGGATAGTGTTCGCGGCGATGAAATGAAACATACTTCAAATTTCTCTGAAGCAATATCTGAAGGCGCTTTACGCGAGAATCATGATCATGTCGCTTATTTAATATATGTCGTTTATTTGTTTTTTTTTTCAACAGGAGCGAGAGCCGTTGAAAATGCGAGACTGTTTTAGATAAAACATAAAAAAAACACAGATGCATAATTCGGAAGTTCATCTCCGAAGACACCCCCATGAGGTGTTTTCGGAGATGCACTTCCGAATTATGGAAATTTTTAAAAAAAAAAAGCGCTTCGGAAGTTCATTTCCGAAGCAGGGGTATTTTGGGATTTTCGCTGGGGGTGACCCCCATAGGGAGGTGGCTAAAGAAATTTTCAAAATTATTTTTAATACCTGGAGGTTGCATTAACCAAATTCATTACTGCATTAACCAAGTTTTTACACTGCATTAACCAAGTTTGGTGACTGCTAAAAAATATTTTTAATACCTGGATGTTGCATTAACCAACTTCATTATTGCATTAACCAAATTTTTACATTGCATTAACCAAATTTGAGTAATGCTAATCTTACACCCATGAATAGCACTTTACAGTAGTCATCAAATTTGGTTAATGCAGTGTAAAAACTTGGTTAATGCAGTAATGAAGTTGGTTAATGCAATATCCAGATATTAACAATAATTTTTAGCAGTCATCAAACTTGGTTAATGCAGTGTAAAAACTTGGTTAATGCATTAATGAAGTTGGTTAATGCACGTCCGTACATGAACAGTGTCACCTTTAATTTTAAAAATATAAATAAATAATACTATTTTATTTTAAAAAACACTGTTCACCGTATAAATACGGTGAACAGTGTTTGGTGTAAGTATTGGTGTAAGTGTTGGGTGTAAGAATAGCACTATTCTGTAAGTAATGTGCATGTGGTATGTAATGTGCATGTGTGTGAAGGAATTCTACGAACTTCAAAACTTTACTTTTTTGGAGTAAAATAATCTAATTAAATAACATTGATTGGCTGGAACGAAACGGTCACTTTCTAATAGCAAAATTTATTACAATACATTACTTTGTTAGAATGTACTCCATTTAAAAAAATAATATATAAATACACTATTTAACGTGTATAAAAATATTTGGAAGCCCCCAAATATTTGAGGCCCTGAGATGTGGCCCTTGATGAACATCCACAGGACCGGGCCTGGTGACGATTATAGTGGAAGATTGATATAATAGTAGATATTTTTGGTAATCGAACATAAAGTGGCTTTATAAGATTAACACTTTAATGCATAATACAATAAAGTTAGAGAGAAGAAATATGCAACTGAGTTCTAAATTTACATTGGTATGACACATGATCACACGTGTATAAGAATATATAAAAATATGATAATTAATTATCTTTAATAAATGCGACATATTGCGTGGAGACCATTGAATGAGTCTAATGGTTGAGATGGAGTGGAGTCTAGCTTCAAAAAGAGACGCCCTCTCAAAAGAACACATATTTGCAAGTTTGATTGATCATAGTGACTGAATTGAATTTTCTAATTGAAAAGATTTTATTGAATCATCTAGTCAGGTTTCACTAAAACCGAGTTTTAAAAATTTTATATTGAATTTAGTTTCCACTTTTATTTCTTACTGCTAAATTAAATCCATATTAATTTGTTATATGCTCTATCATCTTATTCCTATTATAGAGAATCTCTTATCCCACCTCTTGAGGTTTTTAGGCACTATGTACGTTTTTAAAAGTACCTCATGTTTTCACATATGTATCTCCGAACGTACCTTTTTTTTTACTTTATGTTAGTTTGTTTCGTAGATGCATCTACGAAAGTTTTCTTGTCATGTACGTTTGATGTTAAAATCGCACCTGACTCTTCTCCTCCCTCATTTATAAAACTTTTCATTTTCACAAAACTCTCTCAAACTCTTTCAACCTAAAAAAATCTTCCTGCCACCAAAGTTGTTATTTTCTATCGAGTTCGACAAAGAATATCAACATCAACGATCAAAACACTCCAACTTGTTCGTAGTTCAATTAATCGGTAAGTTTTCGAATTATTTTCGAGTATTTCCCGTAATAGAGTTTTAATACACTTTTAGGTGTAGAAATCATAAGATAGTGTTAGAAATATATTTTTGAGACAATGTACGTATTATTTGTTGTGTAAAATGGACGATCAAGGGCTCAAATTTTGGATTTGCAAGGTATTGAACTGTACATACGCCACTGTTGCATTTTGGAAGTTGCAGAATGTTCTATAGGTGCATCTACGGACCAATTAAACGTTAGGGTAGTTTCGTAGATGCAGCTCCGAAACAAACCTAATTGTTATTAACGCTAGGTGCTTCTATAAATGTATCTACGAAAGCTTTCCACATTCGCATCTACGGAGTTAAATTTATTTTTTCTTTTTTTCATTTTGTTTTTAAAACATAATTGTATCTAATTCATATTTATTTGTTATACCTTGCAGACATTATGGTTGATGAGACAGACTCAATGATACATGAGAGGGTTATCCAGGATGCCTCTGTGTGACATGCACGGAGCCAGATAGTCCCAAAGGTAGCTGACACCTCTTTTTCAGCCAAGGCCTTAGTTGAGGCTACGCTGCAGACTACTCCGCATCTCAGTGCAGACACGCCTTCCACTTCTACTTCTTCATCTAGGAGGCGTTAGGATGATAGCAGGGGTACATCCTCGTCGGCCTCCTCCTGCAGACGTCGTCGGAATATTTATGTGTCACATCCAACTGAGTCTGCTTCTCCTATGACACCTCCAGCCGATGTTGATTCTCGTGTGCCACCTCCTGATGGTGTTGACCCACTACTGATCATACCGCCAGACATGTCTGGGATGAAAAGGTAACATTGCTTAGATTTATTAATTTTTTTGTCATTGTAAATTATTTATTTATAACATTGCTTGTTATTAACAGTGTTTTTACTAGAAATTTTTAGGATAGGGCGACTCAAAAGTTTTATAACCACAAGCATAAGATATTATCTCTAGAGCAGCCGAGGAGTTGTGGTTCAAAGACATCCTCATAGAATCTGGTCTGGCTAACCTATGTCAAATTGGGTACTCTACTATCCACAACGGGATGCTCATGGCATATGCAGAGAGATGACACCCATAGACGTTCTCCTTCCATCTACCTCACAGTAAGGTTACTATTACCTTGGACGACGTCTCATGCTTATTGCATATACATAGTTTATGTACTTTTATTTTGATGTAGTATTCTGTCGTTGAACAAAAAAATTGGAGTATTGGAGTTAATCATAATTGATTTAAAATATAACAGAATTTTTCGGAGGTACATCTACGGAACATTCTATTCTTAAGACTTTCTGGAGCTACATCTACGGAAGTTTTCATGAACTAAATTAATTTAAATTTTTCAACGTTTACCAATTTAAACTAATTTCATAGATGTTACTTCAGAAAAAAAAATCAAACTTTGCCAAAAAAAAAAGATGCTTCCTAATGTGTATATTCGAAATCAGAGACATTAATGTAATTGTGCAAAGTACTTAAGAGTATCGTGGGATGAATAGAGATATTTTCGTGTTATAAATATATAATTGTTTTAAAAAATTAGTTTCTTAAATATTTCAACTACATCAACCTAATCTTAATCATTTTAAACAATTTTTTTATAATCAATCCAAATATTAAGGTTAAAATATTACTAATTATTTTGCAGGGATAAGTTTGAATAAATCACTTAATGTTTAAAAACTAATAATATTTTCAATTCTTTTTACCATGGTAACAAAAACCGGACCGGACCGGCCAGTTTAACCGGTTAAACCGGAAATCGGATCCATTTTCGGTCCAAAAGAGTCTAAAAACCGCTACAGCAAAAAACCGGGAGATAAACCGCTAAACCGGTAGAAAACCGTTGAAACCGATGGAAATTGGCGGTTCATGCGATTGTGGCGATTGTTCTGTATTTTAATTTTTCTAAAATATATATTAACAGGCCGTATGAATTTTGAGTGGTAAAAGATAAAAAGTAATGATAAATTGTTTTCTTCTTAATCTTAAACTTTGAAAAAGTGATACATGATTAAAGAGTATGAAGAAGAAGAGTTATCAGAAAGTGAAGAAGAGTTAAGAAAGATAAAAGGAGTCCATCTGAACTCAGAAAAAAATAGTATCAATTTTAGAAGCAGCGGCGGCGCAAAAAGTATAGTATAGATATTAGGGTTTTACAATATTCATATTCATACTCCAAATGCATAATGGGCTGGGTTTTTTATTTTACTGACTCTAAGTCTCTAACATGTGATTCATTGGGTTTAGTAAATGGGCTAGTAATAAAAGTTCAAGATCAATGTTTTTTATGGACAAAATTTTATCGCTAAGCTTTTATTTTGTATTTTAAAATGTTATTTTTAGAAAATTTGTTTTATTACTATCTTAAAATATATATTTTTTAAAAATGGATAATTTATTATAAAATCACATTTAAGATTATGTCTTTTTTTATAAATGTAAAATTAATTTTATATATTTATTAACATAAAATTTAAAAATTATTCTATAATTTATAAATAGATGTAAATATTTTAAAATATATTTTAATATTATATAATATAATATATTTTAAAAAATCCGCTACGTATAAATTGCTTATTAAAAAAACAATATATTTTAAAAAATATGAAAATATATTTCGTTAGAACCGGTTCGACCCAGGTCTAACCCAGTTAGACCTTTAAACCTTGAACCCTTGTCTATGTCGGTTCAATCACATGTCCGGTTTTAATTACCTAGCTTTTACATGTGATTTATTTCATGAAATTCTGAATTAAATAAGAAAGTTATCATGATGAGTTGTTGCAAGCATGGGACAACACTCGCTTTAAAAAAAAAAAACAATTATCCATAAGATTCTATACAAGTTTATTATGGATGCTAATATGCTTGTATTTTTTTTTTTTTTTGTAAAAGTTGTAATGCAACGGTAGTTTTGATATTTTTAGTATATATTAATATAAATATGTTATTAATACTTATAAATTTATAATTGTTTTAAAATAAATATTTTTTATTTAACTAATTATTTTCATAATTAATGAAAATTTTCAAATAATGATTATGAAACTCTAAAAATGGCCGTAGGAAAGGTTGGGCTAGAGTTGAGATGTTAAGATGGTTTAGACCCATTTAAGGTTGGCTCTCATGGCCTGGATTTTTTAGGATCAGCCCAAAAAAGTTTGTAATACGAGCCTCAAAATTACTATCCGAACTCGGCCTAGATGGAATTCAGGCTACCCGACCTTAAATTAAAATTTTTTAATAAAAAGTTAAAATAAAAAAATTATATAAAATAAGAAATTGTATTATTCTAACTATAATATATTTTTAAGGATTATATTATCTTTTATAAATATTATAATATGTTTTATATACAATACATGTCTAAATTGTATAAAATAATACTCAAAATATTTTACAAAAGAGAAACTAATAGAATACAAGGAAAGAGTGTTGATTATATTAATGTATAATATTTAAAAGAGAAAGATTGAATAGAATAGAGACAAAACTCATTGAAGTGAGAAAAATCGATGTGATATTTTGGAGTAACATAATAAAAGAATTGATATAATTTTTTAAATTTACAGCAATGCGGGCCTAATGGACCACCCACGACTCATATGAGATAGTCTTAATGGATAGCGGACTTTTTAGGGCTGGACTAAAAAAACCCTTAAAAATATGAGATATAATTTAAAGGCTCAAGCCCTATAATTTTTAGGATCAAAATACCCGAGATTTTTTCTACCACCCTTAACTCGATCCCAAACTTTTTGTAATACCAAAAAAAATCATTCTTATCATTATTTTTGTCATCTCAAAATTAAATTTGGTCAAAAAATTTACTCTAAGGCTATGTTTGAGAGTTTGGAGGGGAAATGAGGGAAAGGTTTTGAAAATTATGATAGATTGGGGGAAAAGAATAGAAAGATTTTAGTTTGGAGGGTTTGATTTTCTTCAAAATATCAAAAATTCCATAATTTGGGAGAACTCAAAATTTATATTAAATGAGGGTTTTGGATAGGGATGGCGAACAGACTCAAACCTGCGGGGCCCACCTGCACCCAAACCCGAGTTGACTGGGTTTGGATTCGGGTTTGGGTGCCACCCGATATTTCGGGTGCGGGTTTGGGTAGTGTGAAACCCGCGCCCGAAACCCGAAATCACACCCGAATATATATATATATATATATATATATATATATATATATATATATATATATATATATATATATATATATATATATATATATATATATATATATATATATATATATATTATGGAAAGTTGTAAGAAAATTGTAGAAAAAATATATTTTATGTATTTTGTTGCGGGTATGGGTTTGGGTGAAAAAACCCGAACCTAACGGGTGTGGGCGCGGGTGTTATTTTGTCACCCGAATAGCTTTTGGATTTGGGTTCGGGTGGTAATTTCGGGTGCGGGTTTGGGTAGTATAAAACCCGCACCCGCGGGCACCCGTTGCCATCCCTAGTTTTGGAGGACTTAAACAAAATGTACAATTATAATTTTAATTATTATAGTATTTCAAAAAGTAAAAATACATTAATAATAAACATTATTTTATCATTCAAAACAATTTTTTTAAAGTGTTAAAAAAAAATTCTATATTTTAAAAAAATAATAATTTTTGAAACCCTCTCTTCCCCTCACTTCTAAATTCCCAAACATAATAAAAAAAAAAACAATAAAATCTAATAGTACATTTCAAAAATTTAATAGTTAATATTGGAGACGTTATAAAAAACAAAGTTAACACACCGTTGGATTTTTTTTTAAGTGTAATAAGTTTTCGTAATTTTTTTTAATTTTTAAAAAATTTAATAGTTCATTTTTGATAGACAAAAACAATCAAAGTTAAAATTAACGGATATTTTAAAATATTTGGTAAATACACAATTTTTTTAAAAAATTCAATAGTTTTTGAAAATATTTGATCCAAATTCATAGATTTCTTTTTTAAAAATCTTATAAAACTCATATATAAGTAAAATCTCATTGATTTTTTGAAAAATCGGTAAACACTCATAGATTTTTGAAAAATCTCATAATATATTTGAAAAGTCCGATAAAAACTTCGAGTTTTAAAAATGCAATCGTTCAAATTCGGTAAAATCTATGATTTTAACCAAACTTTTTGAAAATCCAATAAACACTCATAAATTTTTAAAAATATATGATTAAAAAACTCTTAAAATTCTCCAAAAATCTGGTAAATTTCATAGATTCTCAAAAATACGATAAAAACTAAAAAAAATCTGGGAAAACACTATTGTTTAAAAAAAAAAAAAACACAAATAATATTATGATAAAAGCATTGCAATGTGATAGAATGTAGTGCACAATGACATAGCATGCATGGAACTCTTGTAAGCATAACATAATATAGCATGCATGAAAGTCATGAATATGCGGAGCATTTATCAAATCAAGCCTGCAGAGAAGCTATATATAGAAGTCATGGCAATATAAGAAACTAACTTCCATAAATCAATATGAAATGAAGTTCACAAATGCTTTTTCAATAAGGTATCATTCCCTTCGCAGATTCCTTCGGCTCTCTAAGAGTGTAACTGCTTCTTCTTCCTCAAGCAGCTATGGCAGAGCTTAAGGAACCATTTCAAGCTACTTCGTTGGCAACAATGGCGCAAGAATCTCAGAGTCTTGAATTCATTGCACCGGTTTCATTGATTTCGCATCACTTTGGACCGATGCTTTCAATCAAACTGCAAGAAAACAATTATTTATTGTGGAATCAACAAGTTAAAGGTGTCATACTTGCTTAGAGAGTACACAAAGTAGTGGTCAATCCTCTCATTCTTTAGAAGTTCAAATTGAAGGCAATGTCTTCGATGAATATGTAGCTGAAGCATAAATCGTGCAAGATCAAACGATCTTCATATAGCTTGATAGAAGGGTAATAATAGGAGTATATTATTAGTATGGTTATTGGGCATTTAGTAGTATTTGGGCTTTTATATTATTAGTATCCATTTAGAATATTATATAATGTAGTCTCATAGAGACATTGAGAATCAATCAAAAGAAATCAAAGTTTATCTTTTTATCTCTATTTTCTTAGTTTGTTTTTAATGTCTTTTCTCTTTTATTGTTGAACCCTAATTTCATACTTTTGATAGGCTAGCTTCCTATCAATTGGTGCTTTCATTGAGAAATTACCACCGGAGCCACCACCGGAGTTAATATTTGATCAGCGTACGATGAAATCTCACGCAGTAAAAACAACTACATCTATTTCCCTACAAGCGCCACCATATCAATGTTTGCAGAATGAATTCATCCAGCTCTTACCACTATGTAATATTGGGAAAAAGGTAATTCCGAAAATATATCAACTATTAGTATATAATAAGTTTCAAATTTCTAGTGTTATCCCTTCAGAAACGCATGATCTAAGCTATTCTAAATCACACGGTCCTGATCTCTCCACTAGCTCACATGCTCAGCGTCCTACGATCCAATTCAAGCCTACCACGCGCCTGCTGCACGCCAGTCACAGAAGGCCCACGCGCCTGCCACCTGTCGCACGTCAGTCTGCACATTCTCCCATAATACCAAAAGATTCCTTCTTATCCGTTGAAAACCATCATCCACCTTTTAATTTCCCTCAATTTATGCAGAATTTATCACAACCACTTATTCAAAAAAATGTCACACATGTTGCTACAGTAGTTGCGTGTACCTCTCTAACACCCCTCACATCAATTCAGCAAGACTTTCTCTCTCTCCATACAAATTCACACTCCCAAACAGCTTTTGGACAGAAGCCGCCCCACTCTTGTACAGGCTTTCCCTTGTTTCCTTCAATGATCTCATCTACTAAAACAAATTTCATGTGTCTAATGATCTTTGTTTCCTTCAAGAACACGAAGAACAAGCCTTTTCTTTCACCCGACACCAAAATTTATGATCGCGAGAAGGACTGTTATGAAAAAGCTCTAGAGTGTTTTCAAGAAATGCAAGTTGTCGGTGTTGTTCTTGATTACATGATTGTTATGGCTATCATTGTTATTTGTGCTCATATGGGTGCACTTGATCTTGGACTGTGCGTACATAGGCTGGCGATGACGAAAGATTTTAGAGACAGTGTTAGCGTTTCCAATTCGTTGATTGATATGTGTGTGCGATATAGGTGCATGAAGCTAGCTCGTAAGGTGTTTGATGGAATGACTAAACAAACTAAGAAAATAGAGATAAAAAGATAAACTTTGATTTCTTTTGATTGATTCTCAATGTCTCTATGAGACTACATTATATAATATTCTAAATGGATACTAATAATATAAAAGCCCAAATACTACTAAATGCCCAATAACCATACTAATAATATACTCCTATTATTACCCTTCTATCAGTAATAATAGGAGTATATTATTAGTATGGTTATTGGGCATTTAGTAGTATTTGGGCTTTTATATTATTAGTATCCATTTAGAATATTATATAATGTAGTCTCATAGAGACATTGAGAATCAATCAAAAGAAATCAAAGTTTATCTTTTTATCTCTATTTTCTTAGTTTGTTTTTAATGTCTTTTCTCTTTTATTGTTGAACCCTAATTTCATACTTTTGATAGGCTAGCTTCCTATCATAGCTTCTCTCCACCATTTCAGAGTCAATGTTACATCGTGTCATATGAAACTAAACATCATGAAAACCAAAATCCAGAAAGAAAAAAGAAAGATAGACTAACATTGTCTGCAATATCAAAAGCCTCGTGTCTCATTTCATAAATCATGTCATCACTCCTGAGGATGACTGTTTTCATGGTGGTAACAGGTAGCAGTGGCGGTGGTGAGTTGGAAAAGCGGTTCACCGTTGATGGTGGAGAGTTGGAAATGGATTTCACAGTTGATGGTAGTAATGATGGTGACTTGGGAATGGGTTTCCATATTGGAACGTAATGCTTGTTCTTGTTCTTTTTGTTTGCCATATTTTTCAAGGCATATAACCTTTCAATTGTTTTAAAATATGCATAGTAGGATTGAGTTTTTAATTTGTCAAGGTTGTACTATTGGCTTGTGTCCATCTTCCATGAGGATCTTTCACATACATAATGTTAGATTGATCATCCTTTTAAGTATTTTCTCTTCTTCACTTGTCTTCAAGTTTGCGCTAATGATTTCGGGACATTCATTATCTTCAGCTAAAAACATATACTTCAGATGAAAAGGAAATTGTTTGAGCTCTACTCCCTTGGTTAAAAATTTGCCTATTTTAACTAGAATGTCTTCCATTATCCCATATGAATGTTAAACACAATGACTTGTAAACTGTAAGGTCATTCAGGTGTCTTGAATTGATCCAATGTCGAGCTTCTTATAGGTATATAAATGCATAAAAAAATATAGTTCCCAAGTCAATCAAAACCTTCTTGATGATCCACAGGACACTATTAACATCTAGAATGCTCAATTGGATCATTATGCTGGTTGTCTAATTGATGATCCAAACCACCTATTACTCATCCTAATCAGAATAATGCAGACTGTCCAATTATTGATATCCTAATCAGAATAAAAATCATTAAAATCTTCAAAGTACTAATAGCATAGTCAAGAAAAATGGCAATATCAGTGGGAGTAGTTTTGATCTAAGTTCAACTTCAACCAGTAAAATCACAGTAACACATACATAATATCAGTAGTATATTCATACACCAGCGACACGCCACAAGACTGTAAATTCAAAATGTGACCTCCAATATACTATATAGCAGTTTAGCACCACAATCTTCACTAAGTGTACAATGACTATTCATTCAATCAAATAACAGATGCATTCATTTTCAAATTTGACATCAATTATACATGTTGATGAGATGATGGTCTTAACAGCATAATCACAAGACAACTCTCACTCTTCTGTCAACTTTGCCACCATCAAACTTCATAATTGCTGCCTATCCATGTTTAAAAAGTAAAATCCATTTCCCACTCATATAGAAATAAAGGTGGCGTTTTGGCATGTTTATATATGAGCCTGCAAAAAGAAAGAAAACTCCTTGAATGTGTTATCCCTAAACATCACAACAGTAAGAAGAATATCGCAAACAACTCAATGGCATCAGGAAATATGAATCTCATCATCAAGAATATAAAGAGAAAAGAGTTACCATATTTGACACCAACAATGCAATGCCAATGGGGGCCATGTCTTTTATCAAACTCTTTCTTTATCTCCATAGCAGCTTCTTCGTCCTTCAATAAGTGTTTCTTAAACGCCTGCAGATTAATACATGATTGAAGAAAAGTTCAAGACTTTATGAAACTAGACATCATGAAAACCAAAACCCAGTAAGAAAATCGAAAAAAAGAAAGAGAGATAGACTAACATTGTCGATAACATCAAAAGCCTCGTATCGCATCTTATAACTCATGTCATTACTCTTGAGGAGGACGGTATTCGCGAAGAAAACAGGTGGCAGTGGTGGTCGTGGTGATAGAGGTGATGGAGGTGATGGAGGTGAGTCAGAAGTAGGCTTCACCATTGATTGTAGTGGTGGAGGTGTGATGCAAATGGGGTTTGCCCTTGATGGTTGTGAGTCAGAAATGGATTCTGCAGTTGGTAGTGGTGACTTTGGATTCTTCTTGTTCTTGTTCTTCTTGTTCTTATTCTTGTTCTTCTTGTTTGCCATAATTCTGGTTGTGAAGTGATTGCAAAGCTTGGAAATCTAAGGCTCGTTTGAAAATAATCACTTCCCTCCTTCTTCACCAAATATATAGCAAAGAAATTGGGTGCGAGTCATAAATCCAAACTTAAAAGGGACTGATCTGCAATTCTTAAAAAAAAAAAATTATTTTTAAAATGGCATCCTTTTTCTTATTTTATAACTGTCTCTAACCGCTCTCTCCTTCATGAACAGAAATCACATTTCATTACACTGCTAAGCTATTTTGATCAATTTCACATTCATGCAGAAAAATGAAGTTTCCACTCATTCTCATTTCACTCTATGCTCTCTCTTTCTTCCTAATATCATATTCCACACGTAACCAATAAGCAGCACAGTTCTTTCTTCTTAATTATATTATTGAAAACATTACACCAAGTTATGCAGAATCTTAATCATTTTTGTTTGATTTATGGTTGTTCAGATAGATCACAATTGCCTATGATTGCATTGCTTTCAGTTGGTGGGATGATATAGGAACATTTAGGGCTGGTGAAACTGCAACCATCAAGGCTAAAGTACTTGAGAATGGTGATAAAATTGATAGGAATATTTTCCATCCCATACTTAGTGTCAATGGAAATGAAGGAAATAGTTCCTATGTATCCACGGTGTTGTCGGATTTCAAAGGAGACTTTGATAATTGGAAGATTTCCTTCATTCCCATTAGGATTGGATTGTTCAATGTGCTCATTGATGAAGATCGTTACAAAGTTTCTGACTCGTAGTTGCATTTCCAAGTTGAACCAGATTTCATAATAACCCTAACTTAACTAGCAGAAATAGCGATCACTTTCGAGTCTGTCTGTCTGAATTAGCTAGTGCATATCGTGATGCTATAGACAAATATATAGATTTTTTCGGTTTTCGTATGTGTTTATTTATTGATTGACGTTTGATATTGCTATTGTTGTTTGGTTGAAGGGAATATGAATCCATCTGTGTGTGTAGCATCATGGAAGGGGATGAAATACGAGTTCGAAGCTGGTTCAAAAGCAACAATTATGGTGCTACTTAAAGATGCATTTGGGAATGGAATATCTAAGACAACTCAAGTAAAAATGGTTTTATTGCAAATGAACCTGAAATCTCCAACATGGCATGGCATGGAATGAGTTTGATTATATAGTCATTGAGTTTGTAGTCACCAAATCTGAAAACTTCTCTTTGCGCGCGTCGAGGAGGAAATCAAATTGTGAGATATTGGATCGAAGTCTAGTGGGTTGAAGAGTAGCTTCGACTTCGACAGAGATTAGCATGAGGTTGCTCACATGCTGGTGTCGAAGACCTATATACTGTAGTCGAAGTGTGTTCGAGTATGTGGGGGTCAAAATGTCAGGGTTGTTAGTATTTTGAATTAGGTCTGGTTGTTATGGCCAATTGTTTAAGTTAGTTTCTATCCCAAATTGGCTTGTAATGGGTATTTGTGAAAAAAAACCCATTAGTTTAGTATGTTAGGTTTATTATAAATAGCATACTAGTCTCTCATCATTGTATACGGCAAATCCTAATTTAGGGTGAGAGAGTTATTTGTTATTCTTGTAACACTTGTAATCTTGAATAAAGAGAAAGTAAAGAATAGCAAATATAACCAATCTTTGTTGTTCTTCTTGTTTTCTTATTGTGTTCCCTATTATACTTTGTTCTTGACATCCTTTTCACAACAAATTGGTGGGGTGAGTGTGGAGAAGATGCCTTCAACAAAGTATGAGATTGAAAAGTTCATCGGAATGAACGATTTCGGTCTGTGGCGCCTGAAGATGAAAGCCCTACTGGTTCAGCAGGGTCGTCTAGAAGCCTTGAAGGGAGCGGCGGCTATGGACGCTACGTTAACGGGAAAAAAAAAGACGGCCATGATAGAGAAAGCCCACAACGCAATTTTGTTGAGCCTTGGTGATGAGGTTTTTCGATAGGTATCAAAGGAGACGACGACATCAGGGTTATGGGTAAAACTTGAAAGTTTGTACATGACCAAATCACTGGTGAATCGACTCTACCTGAAGCAAGATTTGTATTCTTTCAAGATAATTGAAGATAAAGTGTTGGCTAAGCAGTTGGATATGTTAACAAGCTGATTCTTGATCTTGAACATATTGATGTGAAGATCGATGATGAAGATCAAGCGATGTTACTGTTGTGCGCTTTGCCTCGAACACGTGATCACTTGAAAGAAACTCACTTGCATGGAAGGGAGTCCCTGACCTTTGAAGAAGTTCAATCAGCCATGTATTATAAGGACTTGAACGAACGAAAGCAGCATAAACTTTCACTGTTGGTGAAGGTTTGGCCGTTAAGAGAAAATTCTTGCAAAAGGAGGGTAAGTTCGACAAGAAGAAGGGAAAAAGTCAGTTGAAGTCTTACAATGGCGAAGCATCTGGTATTCGATGTTATCATTGTAAGAATGAGGGTCACACAAGAAAGGTGTGCCCTGAACGCCTGAAAGATCATGGATGTAAGGATAATGGCAACGCAACCATTGTTCAAGATGATTTTGAATCATCTGATGTTCTTGTGGTTTCAAACAGTGACTCGAGTAAGGAGTGGATTATGGATTCATGTTGCACTTGGCACATGACTCCATACAAAGACTTGTTCGAGGAATTATGTGATCAAGATGGTGGATCTGTATTGCTGGAAACAACAAAGCTTGCAAGATTACAGGTGTTGGATCTGTGAGATTCAAGCTCCATGATGAGTCAATAAGGTTGTTGACTGAAGTCAGGTATGTTCATGATTTGAAGATAAATTTGATTTCTCTTGATGAATTTGACAAGAAAGGATATGTTTTCCAAGGAGAGAAAAGTATCTTAAGAGTCATGAAGGGGTCGAAGGAAGTATTGAGAGGCGTGAAGAAACAAGACTTGTATACCCTTGAGGCTGAAGTTGTAAGTGGTTCGACAAATGTTGCATCCATGAAACCTTTGTCGAAGACAGAAATTTGGCACATGAGATTGGGCCATGTCAGTGAAAGGGGTCTGGTCGAATTGGGAAAACAAAATCTGCTTGGTGGAGACAAAGTCAAAAAGCTAAAGTTCTATGAACCATGTGTACTTAGAAAATCTTGCAGAATGAAGTTCAACAAAGGAAAACAAAGAACACATGGATCCCTTGATTACACCCATGTTGATCTTTAGGGGCTGCAAGGTGTCCATCATATTCAGGAGCAAGGTGTTTTCTATCCATAGTAGATGACTATTTTAGAACATTATGGGTATTCATCCAGAAGACTAAGGATGAAACTTTTGAGAATTTCAAAAGTTAGAAAACTCTGGTCGAAAATCAAACTAGCAGAAAGGTCAAGAGGTGGAGAACCTACAATGGCCTTGAATTTTGCAACGAGGTTGAATTGCATATCCCTGATAAGTCGAAGAAGAAGCAGAAGATGCTACGGAAGTTGAGGAAACTGTAGATGACCACCTATTGTCAAGAGATAGGTTGAAAAGAGTCATCAAGCCACCATAGATACTTGTGTATGCAGATCTTATAGGTTATGCCTTAATATCTACAAGTGAGGTTCAAATCCCCCCCTTTCTAAGTGTTTTTCTATCCTTCAATTGGCATCAGAGCGCCGGTTCTAAGGTGCAAGCACTTAACCGTGTTTAGAAAATATTCAGGAAGAGAAAAACGCTTCAGTAAAAGATGGCTAGTGAAGTTCAAACAAATCCAACTGCATCTACATCTGGCTCTGTTGAGCAATACAATGGTAACAATGGTTATACTAGACCACCAGTATTTGATGGTGAAAATTTTGAATACTGGAAAGATAAACTGGAAAGTTACTTTCTTGGTCTAGATGGTGAACTATGGGATCTTCTGATGGATGGTTACAAACATCCAGTGAAAGCTAGTGGCGTAAGGCTCACAAGAAGCGAAATGACTGATGATCAAAAGAAAGAATTCAAAAATCATCACAAATGCAGGACTGTTTTGCTGAATGCTATCTCTCATGCTGAGTATGAGAAGATATCTAACAGGGAAACGACTCATGACATATATGAGTCCTTGAAAATGACTCATGAAGGAAATGCTCAAGTCAAGGAGACCAAAGCTCTTGCACTAATCCAGAAGTACGAAGCCTTCAAGATGGAGGATGATGAAGACATTGAGAAGATGTTTTCAAGATTTCAAACTCTGACTGCTGGATTAAGAGTTCTGGACAAAGGCTACACCAAAGCTGATCATGTAAAGAAGATCATCAGAAGCTTTCCCAGAAGATGGGGCCCAATGGTAACTGCATTCAAGATTGCGAAGAATCTGAATGAAGTTTCTTTGGAAGAGCTGATCAGTTCCCTGAGGAGTCATGAGATTGAACTTGACGCAAATGAACCTCAGAAGAAAGGTAAGTCTGTTGCATTAAAATCTAATTTTAAAAAATGCACTAACGCTTTTCAGGCTGAAGAAGAAGATCCTGAAGAATCAGAATCTGAAGAAGAAGATGAACTGTCCATGATCTCCAGAAGGGTAAACCAACTCTGGAAGAGCAAGCAAAGGAAGTTCAGAGGCTTCAGAAGTTCAAAGAGATTTGAACGAGGAGAATCTTCTGGTGACAGAAGATCTGATAAGAAGAAGGCTGTCTGCTATGAGTGCAATGAGCCTGGACATTACAAGAACGAGTGTCCAAAACTTCAGAAGGAGAATCCCAAGAAGAATTTTCATAAGAAGAAAGGTCTTACGGCAACATGGGATGATTCAGAATCAGAATCAGACTCTGAAGATGAGCAGGCAAATCTGGCACTAATGGCCACAATGGATGACGGATCAGAATCTACATCAGAATCAGATTCTGAAGAGGTATTTTCTGAACTATCTAGAGAAGAGTTAGTTTCCAGTTTAACAGAACTTCTGGAACTCAAGGCTCATCTTAGTATCAAATACAAAAAGCTGAAAAAGCAGTTTGAATTTGAAACTAAGAAGCTGGAATTGGAAAATTCTGAACTGAAGGAAAAAGTTTTAAATCTATCCAAAGATAGTGGATCTCCTTCTGAAACAGAAAAATCCATTCCTAGCATGAATCATATTCTGAAAGAATATGACTCGAGCTTCAGAAAGTTCTTATCTAGAAGTATTGGCAGAAGTCATCTTGCTTCTATGATATATGGTGTTTCTGGAAACAGAAGGTTTGGTTTTGGCTATGAGGGTGATACCTCACATAAATTTGAACCTGTTGATGATCTGAAGATCACATACAAGCCATTGTATGATCAGTTCAAATATGGCCATGCTCATGATATTAGGCTCACTTCACATGCACAGAAGTTTAACACTGTTCACACCAAGAAGCATGTGACACATCCTAAGAAATATCATGCTGACAAACCTAAAGAATATCATGTTGTTCCTCCTGTTAAATATTTTGCTAAACCCAAGTTCAATCAGAACTTGAGGAGAACTAACAAGAAAGGACCCAAGAAGATGTGGGTACCTAAGGAAAAGATTATTCCTATTGCAGATATCCTTGACTGCAAAGAAGGAAAAGCACAACATGTCATGGTACCTGGACTCTGGGTGCTCGCGACACATGACAGGAAGAAGGTCTATGTTTCAAGACCTGGTGCTTAAATCTGCTGGAGAAGTGAAGTTTGGAGGAGATCAGAAGGGCAAAATTATTGGCTCAGGAACTATAAAGTCTGGTAACTCTCCTTCTATTTCTAATGTTCTTCTAGTAGATGGATTAGCTCATAAATTACTGTCCATAAGTCAATTAAGTGACAATGGTTATGACATAATCTTTAATCAAAAGTCTTGCAAGGCTGTAAGTCAGAAGGATGGCTCAATCCTATTTACAGGCAAGATAAAGAACAACATTTATAAGACAGATCTTCAGGATCTTAAGAATCAGAAGGTGACTTGTCTTATGTCTGTTTCTGAAGAGCAATGGGTCTGGCACAGGAGATTAGGACATGCTAGTTTGAGAAAGATTTCTCAGATTAACAAACTAAATCTTGTCAGAGGACTCCCTAATCTGAAATACAAATCAGATGCTCTTTGTGAAGCATGTCATAAGGGCAAGTTCTCCAAACATGCATTCAAGTCTAAGAATGTTGTCTCTTCCTCAAGGCCGTTAGAACTTTTGCACATTGATCTGTTTGGCCCAGTCAAAACAGCATCTGTCAAAGGGAAGAAATATGGATTAGTCATCGTTGATGATTATAGCCGCTGGACTTGGGTAAAGTTTTTGAAACACAAGGATGAGTCTCATTCAGTGTTCTTTGAATTCTGCACTCAGACCCAAACTGAGAAGGAGTGTAAAATCATAAAGGTTAGAAGTGATCATGGTGGTGAATTTGAGAACAAATTCTTTGAGGAGTTCTTCAAAGAAAATGGTATTGCCCATGATTTCTCTTGTCCTAGAACTCCACAACAAAATGGAGTTGTAGAACGAAAGAATAGGACTCTACAAGAAATAGCCAGAACCATGATCAACGAAACCAATATGGCTAAGCACTTCTGGGCAGAAGCAATAAACACTGCATGTTATATTCAGAATAGAATCTCTATAAGACCTATTCTAAATAAGACTCCTTATGAATTGTGGAAGAACAGAAAGCCCAACATTTCATATTTTCATCCTTTTGGATGTGTTTGTTTTATTCTGAACACTAAAGATCATCTTGGTAAGTTTGATTCTAAGGCACAAAAATGTTTTCTTCTTGGATATTCTGAACGCTCTAAAGGCTACAAAGTATACAATACTGAAACATTGATTATAGAAGAATCAATCAATATCAGGTTTGATGATAAGCTTGGTCTTGAAAAGCCAAAGTAGTTTGAGAATTTTGCAGATTTTGACATTGATATCTCAGAAGTTGAAGAACCAAGAAGCAAAGCTGCAGAAGCTGGCTGTCTCAGAAGCAATGGATCAGAAGATCAAGTTGCTGCATCCTTAGAGAATCTCAGGATTTCTGAAGAGCTAACTATCAGAAGATCACCTAGACTTGCTTCAGCTCATTCAGAAGATGTGATCCTTGGAAAGAAAGACGATCCCATCAGAACAAAGGTGTTCCTTAAGAACAATGCAGATTGTCAATTAGGTCTAGTTTCTTTGATCGAGCCAACTTCTGTTGATCAAGCTCTAGAAGATCCAGACTGGATAATTGCCATGCAAGAAGAACTAAATCAGTTTACAAGGAATGATGTATGGGACTTGGTTCCTAGACCAAAAGGATTTAACATCATTGGCACTAAATGGGTGTTCAGAAACAAGCTAAGCGAGAAGGGAGAAGTGGTAAGAAACAAAGCCAGACTGGTTGCTCAAGGTTATAGTCAGCAAGAAGGGATTGACTACACAGAAACCTTTGCACCAGTGGCCAGGTTAGAATCTATTCGTCTATTAATTTCATTTGCCACTCAACACAACATCACTCTTTATCAGATGGATGTTAAGAGTGCCTTCTTAAATGGTTACATAGATGAAGAAGTTTATGTCTATCAACCTCCTGGTTTTGAAGACTCCATGTCTCCAAATCATGTTTTTAAATTAAAGAAATCATTATACGGATTGAAACAAGCTCCTAGAGCTTGGTATGAACGTTTGAGTTCTTTCCTTCTGGAAAATGGTTTCACTAGAGGAAAAGTGGACACTACTCTCTTCTGTAAAACATTTAAAAAGGATATTTTAATTTGTCAAATATATGTTGATGATATTATTTTTGGAACATCTAATGCTACACTTGGAAAAGAGTTTGCTGAATCTATGCAGGCTGAATTTGAAATGAGCATGATGGGAGAACTCAAGTATTTCCTTGGGATTCAAATCAACCAAACTTCTGATGGAACATATGTTCATCAAACCAAGTATGTGAAAGAACTTCTGAAGAAGTTCAATCTTTCTGAAAGTAAAGAAGCCAAAACTCCTATGCATCCAACATGTGTCCTAGGTAAGGATGAGGTAAGTAAGAAGGTAGATCAGAAGTTGTACAAAGGTATGATTGGATCTCTTCTATACCTAACTGCTTCTAGACCTGACATTCTCTTCAGTGTTTGTTTGTGTGCTAGATTCCAATCAGATCCGAGAGAATCTCATTTAACTGCGGTTAAGAGAATTCTGAGGTATCTGAAAGGCACTACTAATGTTGGTTTAGTTTACAGAAGATCCAAAGATTACAACTTAGTAGGATTCTGTGATCCTGACAATGCTGGAGATAGAATCGAGAGGAAAAGTACTTCTGGAAGTTGTCAATTTCTTGGAAGTCATCTAATCTCTTGGTACAGCAAGAAGCAAGCAACCATTGCTCTTTCAACGACAGAAGCAGAATATGTTGCTGCTGCTGGTTGTAGCACACAAATGCTCTGGATGAAAAGTCAGTTAGAAGATTATCAAATATTTGAGAGTAACATTCCTATCTTCTGTGATAATACTTCTGCTATTTGTTTATCTAAGAATCCTATATTGCATTCAAAAGCTAAACATATAGAGATTAAACATCATTTCATAAGGGACTATGTTCAGAAGGGTGTCTTATCTTTAAACTTTGTGGATACAGACCATCAGTGGGCTGATATCTTTACAAAACCCCTGGCTGAAGATAGGTTTAAGTTCATTCTGAAGAATATCAGTATGGATTTATGCCCAGAATGAGAAGATGAGAAAATCTTATGTATGGCTATCTTCTGAAATGAGATTGGATTAACGTTTTATAAGAAGTTCTGATCTTAAATCAATTAGAAGTAGTGACTCGTTTATTACTAACGTTTCATTGTCTAAGTTGATTCAGAATATCTTTTATAGTAAATACAGCTGTATCTAGCTTTCCAGATGGTAACTCGTGTCTACCCTATTTGGACAAGCATGCGTGCAGTTGAGGAGGCGCCTTTCCTAGGTAACTGTTCTATCACTTCATTTGTCATAGTTTCTCTCTCCTCTTGTCACGTAACATTAAATGCCATTCATCATTTCTTTTATTTTCTTTTTCGTTTTTATATCCGTCAAACGTTTCCCTTCCCTAGAACATTTCCTTCCCCACATTCCCTCTATTTATTTCTCCATTTCTTTGCATTCTTCAATCAATCTTTGCGCTCTCTCTTTCTTTCTCTCACTTTTCTATGAATATCTTTTGCGCAAACCCTAGTTCATTCTTCATCGATCTAGCGTTCATCATGAATCCTTCGCCTAGTTCCCTTCATCAAAACTTTAAACCAGTTGAAGAAACTAAGTCTCAAAAGTGGCTGATCTATTTGAATAGAACGGATGGAAGGGTTAATCGGTTACAGGATGAGAAACATATCTCGGGATGGCATTCCAAGTTTTTCTCAAGTCATATCTCTTCTTTGATGCTGTTATCAACATTTGTCCAAAGGAAGAAGACTTTCTTGAGATATTGGATGAAGTTAGGTTCCATAAGGACTTAACTTCTATGTTAAGGGAAAGCCCATCTGAGAATACGCTCTCTCCTGGTGAACTGTTCTCAGTTCCTCTTTTGTATTCATTTACTTCTTTCTCTGGGAGCTGCTCAGGCATGCAGAGTTTCAAGATTTGATGACCAAGCAAGAGCAAGAACAACGCTGGGATTCATGATATGCTGGCTTAGATTAGGACTAGGCTAGGGTTGTAGTCTTTGTGTCCTTGTAGTTTTCTTTGCTTGTTGCACTTGTGTATCAGCATACATCTTCTGTAACTCTGTTTGGTTAATCAATGAAAAGCTTATTCTGCATAACTCTTGTACATCTGCTTGTTTTATCAATGGTTATTTGTTTTTCTTTCTTTTGTCGAATGCTTACATCTGAATCTTTTACATTCTTTTTGATGTTATGACAAAAGGGGGAGAAATAGTGATAAATGATTTGATTTATATTAGCAGTTGCCGGGAAGAAAGCCCCCACATTACTAACAGAAGCTGCAAGCTTCATATGTTTCTAAGTTGTTTTGCAGGATCGAAAGCTCAACATTAGAAGCAAAATCATGAGGAATCGCAAATTCTGTAAAAGGAATATGCTCTTGGATTCTTGAAGCAAGCTGAGTGCTATGAAGCTTCAGAATCAGTAGCAAGAAGGAAGAATGATCAGATATTCTGATGATAGAATATGTTCTGATACATTTTATATGGCTTATATGGCTCTGATACATATTATATGTTCTGAAACATATTTTATGTTCTGATTCATTCATGCTGACTTTTGTCGTTTAGTTTTGTTCTGTAACATTTCAGGATGTAGAGATGCTCTGATGATGCTCTGGTACATTCAACAATGTTCTGATACAATCTAGCATGAAGTGATGTAAGAAGAAATTCAAGCTCTGAAGCTGTCCGCTGGAAGCAGGAATCAGAAGCTGTGAATGTTCTGAGGATCAAAGAAATTCAAGTTCTGAAGTTGTCCGATGGAAGCAGGAATCAGAAGCTGTGAATGTTCTGAGGATCTAAAGAAATTCAATGTTCTGAAGCTGTCCTATGGAAGCAGAAATCAGAAGCAGTGAATGTTTTGAAGTTCAAGCATATGTGAACGTCTCTACTGAAATACTCAGGGAAGTCTTTTATTTATAAAATTCTTCTAGTATTAATTTCAGGGGGAGATTGTTAATCTCAGGGGGAGACACATTCACATTATGTTTATATGCTTATGCTATAACTGTGCAATTGTCTTTTGCCGTCTGTTATTCTGATTGCAAATTCATATCATTTATATATGTTTTTGTCATCATCAAAAAGGGGGAGATTGTTAGAACAAGAATTGTTCTGATAAAATAATATTAGTTTTGATGATAACAATGTATATGAATTTTGCTCAAGATAATGTGGTACTCTAATCCTATGCAATTTCCTTTTCAGGAAATATATAAAGAGTATGCACAAATCAGCGCTAAGAAGCTTTGACTCAGAAGGTTCAGTATGCAACTTCAGCACATGGTCTGGCAAGACATCAGAAGATGGTCAAGCAGAATCAGAACATGGTCTATTAGAAGCATCAGAAGAACTTGAGTTCAGAAGCAGAAGCACTGAAGTCATGGAATCACGCTCAGAAGTATATCAAGATCAGAAGATCAGAAGATGCTCTGCACCAAGCTGTTTGTACTCTGATAATTTTCAACGTAGTATCTACAAAGAATAAATCAGAATCAAGTACTAGATGGCAGGCTACGCTGACTGACAAAAGGAACGTTAGAAGCTATTAAAGGCAATGTCAGTAGTCACAGCAAAAGCAAGGCTCGAGGTAGTTGACAAAACAGTGAAACATTAAATGCAATGCTGTACGGAATACGCAAAGCATTAAATGCTCCCAACGATCATCTTCTCAAACGCCTATATAAATGAAGTTCTGATGAGAAGCAAGGTTACCAATTCTTAACAAATTCTGTGAATATTAACTTGCTGAAACGCTGTTCAACTCAAAGCTCAGAAACTTCATCTTCAACCTCACTACATTACTGTTGTAATACTTTAGTGAGTCTAAGCTTAAATCTGTAAGAGAAATATCACAGTTTGTGATTATAGCTTTTCAGAAGCAATTGTAATACTCTTAGAATTGATTACATTAATTTGTAAGTAACTAGAGTGATCAAGTGTTGATCAGGATACTCTAGGAAGTCTTAGCTTGTGTCTAAGCAGTTGTAATTAGAGTGATCACGTGGTGGTCAGGATACTCTAAGAAAGTCTTAGCTTGTGTCTAAGCATTTGTTCCTAGAGTGATCAGGTTGTGATCAGAAGACTCTAGAAGACTTAGAAGTTGTCTAAGTGGAAAACCATTGTAATCTCGTGTGATTAGTGGATTAAATCCTCAGTTGAGGTAAATCACCTTGTATAGGGTGGACTGGAGTAGTTTAGTTAACAACGAACCAGGATAAAAATACTTGTGCAAATTATTTTTATCTTACGAGTTTTTGAAACTACACTTATTCAACCCCCCCCCCCCCTTTCTAAGTGTTTTTCTATCCTTTAGAGGTATCACTGTTAAATGTGATAGTCAAAGTGCTATACACCCGTCGAAGAATATAGCATATCATGAGTGAACCAAGCATATCGATGTGAGGTTGCATTTCATCAGAGGAGTAATCGAGCGTGGAGAAGTCCAAGTGCTGAAGGTTTCGACAGATCACAATGTTGCTAATATGATCACGAAGACATTGTACAATTGCAAGTTTTTCCACTCTATGCAGTTGACAAAGCTGCATGAAGAAATCTAGTTTGTTCTTTGATATTAAAGTTTATTCCAAGGTGGAGATTTGTGAGATATTGGATCGAACTCTAGTGGGTCGAAGAGTACCTTCGGGTTCGACAGAGATTAGCATGGAGTCAAAGGTTGCTTACATGCTGGTGTCAAAGACCTATATACTATAGTCAAAGTGTGTTTGAGTATGTGGGGGTCGAATAGCTAGGGTTGTTGGTATTTCGAATTGGGCCTGGTTGTTATGTCCAATTGTTTAAGTTAGTTTGTACCCCCAAGTTGGCTTGTAATAGGTATTTTTGAAAAAACCAATTAGTTTAGTATGTTAGGTTTATTATAAATAGCATATTAGTCTTTCATCATTGCATACGGCAAATCCTAATTTAGGGTGATAGGGTTATTTGTTACTCTTGTAACACTTGTAATCTTGAATAAAGAGAAAGTAAAGAATAGCAGTTATAACTAATCTATGTTGTTCTTCTTGTTTTCTTATTGTGTTCCATAGTATACTTTGTTCTTGACATCCTTTTCACAACACAAACCTTAAACAGTTCTCCCTTATAGTTAAAAATGAACCCAGGAGTTATAGATGTTTCTAAATGTGTTGCAAAATGGAATAATGAACATCATGCATGGCAATTCTCTTCAAAAATGGAGATTTTTATACATCAGTTGGATCAATATGGAAATCTGGTTTCAGGACTGTATCTATTTGATGTTGAAGTCGTTGAAAGAGACACAAATTTGTCAATACCAATAGTAGATCTTCATTTCAAGGAAGTCGAAGCTGGAATTCTGTTGTTTTTCCTTTGGTAATTGGGAAACAGGGAACTTCTTGCTAACAATATATGATGTCAAGCACAATAAAACCATTTCCAATGCCATATGTATATACTGTTTTTGTTGGTAAAGTTTCATGCTAACTCTTTTGTGTCTCTTTTTGTGGACTTTTACTTTACCTCAGTGTTTCGTTTTTTTTGGATCAAGTTATTGTGATGGCGTAAAATGTGTTTTCTATGGATCAGTTATAGGAAGATTTTTCCTACCAAGACTATAGAACTAGGGTTTCTAAAATAAAAGGGGAAGAACAATAAAAGTATCTAAGAAAATAAAGATAAAACTAACTTTTTATTTCATTTGATTGATTTCCCAATTCTCTCAATGAGAGTGCATATATAGACTTAGTAATGGATAATAGAGTAAAAGACCTAAAGACTAAAAAGCCCAACTAAATAATAAAAGCTCAACTAAATTAAAATCAACTTCTAACTTAAATATTTAAATTGACTAAAATTACCTCCATGATCCTATCATTACCTACCCCTTGAAAATCAACATTATCCTCAATATTGTAGACATGTAACTGAGTTATTCCAACAAAAACCAAGATATCAACCATTTCATCTCTTCATGGCTAGTATAATAAATATGTATCTTCATAATCAACCAAACATGTGGAATAACATGTTCTAGAGTATTCTTATGTTTTACTAAGTTACCATATGTTCTTGCATCTACTTCAAAAGGTATTACTCCAACATGGACCATGTGAAAACAAAAACAGGGTTTGAATATGCAAGCATATTTTCCTCCTAGCTCCATTTGCAGATGAATCATTTCAAACTTCTTTGATATTTCTATTTCCAAATTGAAATTCTTCAAAGCAGCCGGAGACCTTAAAGTTGGTATTGCCATTTGCATGAGTACAATCCCAACAAAATACATATCAAACAGATCAGGGCTGTTTAACTGCCATAGGATCGGTGAAAAGAAAGCCACAATTGGTGCTGGTGGAGGACTTCGTGTTTCTTCTGGGAGCACATTTAGTTTTGGCAGACTATAATCGGGATCCAAAAGGGTGCGGTTGGGAACGTAATTCTTTTCGATCCGAAGGTCTGTTGTTGCACCAAGATCAATAAGTTTAATCTGCCACCGTTTCGTGAACACTAAGTTGGCTGGATTTATTTCTCTATGAACAATGCATGTATCGTGAATTTTCTTAAGAGAAGTAATAATCTGGCGCATGATTTGCTTGATGATCAATGCATTTCTTCGAAAAAAGTCTACACCTTCCAAGTCACGTCCAAACATAACAGGTTATAAGTTTGAAGGGAAGCTACGCCTCTTCATGTAATCAGAAAGCGTAAGATCTCCCTCGTATTTCCAAACAAGCCATTTTCGACCTTTTGTAAACTTTGAGTTTATTTTATCAGCTACAAGACTTCTAAGAAACTCAGCACATGTTTCTGGTGTTGCTCTAGATAGCCTGTAATTAAACCATTCCTCAAATTCACCAAATTCTTCAGCCTCTCGAATTTCAACCTTAACCTTTTTAAGAATGACTTTATCTTTGGCTTTCGGATCGAAAAGTGCAGCCTTGGATCTTCCGTTGTTGTAGAACTCTCCATCGAGCATATTCTTTGGGACCAAAACACCAGAATAAACAACACCAAAAGACCCTTCACCAATTTTATCTCCAACAAGAAAATCACGTGTCTTCAAGTTTCTCTTTCCAGATAGATTATCAAAACCAAGTTGAAGAGGAGCAAGAAGGTAAGCATCAATGGCACGAATAAGAACACCAGGTCTTGAAGTTAAGTAAATCCATATAAGACTACCAAACTCAAGAAACTCCCATCTTTGCATATTTGGTAATTCTTGAAATTGTAGTATTTTGCTAGCAACATTGTGATCACGTGGTTTTGACAGCGGCGGCTCCGATGAAGAATTGAGTAAATTAATATGAAGGTTAGTGGATGAGAAAAGTGAACTTACGGTTTTCTTCTTTACACCAGGATCTGGGGGTTTCGACAGAATCTCAATAAAACCCAAATATGGTGGTTTTGGGGATGGAGGACTCAGAGCATGATTTTGGCCCGTGAACGAAATTACACTTGTTGATTCTCCTAGAAATGTTTCATGTTGTGATTTTCCAAAGTCAAACAGTGGTTGGGGATGGATTGTTTTTGTTGCATCGTGGGATTTCACCGTCGTCTTAAAGAAACTTGGATCTGGAGGTTTAGGTGGAATCGCGAAATTCACTTCATCATTGGAATGAGATTCCTCCGTGAGAGTTGTTATTCATAACAAATTTCCCATTTCTGCACAGGGTGAAAACGAAGGCACGCGGTTATTTTTGTGTTTTAGAATGGATGCAGGTTTCAGAGCTTTTTGGTCACTATTAACTTCAAGGAACGGTTTCACAACAAAATCTTCATGAGAGGAAGTTTCCCATGTGCATTTCCCTGATTCAAAACTTGGTTTGATTTCCTCCGGCTTGAAACGCCATTACAAAGTTGTGGTGAATGTATCCCAACTTAACTCAGGATGACCATGAATCCACCATAGCCACCATGTGAGAGCAGCGCCTCTCATTGAATAAGCGGTTTCCACAATCTTTTCTGCTTCTAATATTTCCCTGTTGATGAAAGATTTTTCAGAGCAAAGAATCCACCAGTAGGCATCTTCTTTGCCATCAAAATTAGATATCTTCAATCAAAAAGGATTTAGAGTGTCTTCCCTAACAGACTGAGAAATTGAATTTGTAGTAGTGGTATAAAAAGGTTGTAGATGTGGTGTGTATCCATGATTATATGACAAATTATATGATGGAGTTACAAAAGAAATGTTTGTAGAATAAGATGGAAATGAAGGAGTAATCGTGGTGATGTTGGGATGATATGGATAAAATTGAGTAGTGAAAGATGGGGAAAATTTGTATGCCTATGAGGGTTTTGGTGTTCAAATAATAAAAGCACCAATTGATAGAAAGATTTTTCCTACCAAGACTATAGAACTAGAGTTTCTAATATAAAAGGGGAAGAACAATAAAACTATCTAAGTAAATAAAGATAAAACTAACTTTTGATTTCATTTGATTGATTTTCCAATTCTCTCAATGAGAGTACATATATAGACTTAATAATGGATAATAGAGTAAAAGACCTAAAGACTAAAAAGTCCAACTAAATGATAAAAACTCAACTAAATTAAAATCAACTTTTAACTTAAATATTTAAATTGACTAAAATTACCTCCATGATCCTATCAATCAGGTTTAAATGATTCAGTTGCTGGGATAAGAGTAGAATTCTCGGTTTATTTGAATGACATGTATCAATATCCTTCTCCTGTTGAAGAAGGCATATTTCATGTTAAGGGTGGCAATTGAATCTATCCACCAAAAAACCCATCAAATCCATCCACCACTTCAAGAGTAAGTTAATGGATTAGACAAAATCCATCCATTTATATACATGGATTGATTCAATCCATCCATCTTATTTTAATAATCCATTGGATTATTGTTATTATATATTTTAATAATCCGATTGATTACTGTTTTAAAAATCGAGTTTTTCGGACATACAAAAAAATCGAGTTTTTAAAAAATACGGGTAAATCGAGTTATTGAATTTTTGTAAAAACCAATTTTATTGTATTTTCAAAAAAAAATCAATTTTTTGATAGAACCTGATTTTACTGTATTTTTGAAAAAACTGGATTTCACTGTGTTTTGAAAAAAAATAGATTTTATTGTATTTTTGAAAAACTCGATTTAACTGTATTTTCATAAAACTCAAATTTTTTTCGTCTTTCCAAAATAATCTGATTTTACTGTATGTTTAAATAACTCGATTATACTGTATTTTTTTAAGATTTCGATTTTTTGTATTTTCAAAAAACTTGATTTTACTGTATTTTCAAAAAAAAATCAATTTTACTGTTTTTTTTTGGAAAAACTCGATTTACTTTATTTTTAAAAAAATCGATTTTAGTTTATTTTTAAAAACATTATTTTACTGTTTTTCTAAAACCCGATTTTAATATATTTTTAAAAAAACTCGATTTTACTGTATTTAGAAAAACGATTTTACTGTTTCTTAGAAACACCCTATTTTTACTGTTATTTCAGATAAAACCCTGATTTTTTTAAAAACTCAATTTTGTAGTATTTTCAAAAAATTTAATTTTACTGTATTTTTGGAAAAACTCGATTTTACCTTATTTTCAAAAAAACCTTATTTTATTGTATTTTCAAAAAACTCGATTTTACTCCATTTTTTTAAAAAAATCGAATTTACTGTATTTTCAAAAAATCCTATGCTATTGTAATCTTCGATAACGTGATTTTACTCTATTTTAAAAAAACTCGATTTTACTGTGTTTAAAAAAATTGATTTTATTGTATTGTGAAAAAAAATCAATTTTACTGTATTTTTATAAAAACAATCGATTTTACTATGTTTTGAAAAAACTCGTTTTTACTATACTTGGATAAAACTCGATTTTACTGTATTTTTAAAAAACACGATTTTACTGTAATTTCTAAAAATAGAGTTTTTCTAAAAATCAAGTAAAATCAAGTTTTTTCACAATAACGGTAAAATTGTGTCTTTCCAAAATAGAGTAAAATCAGTTTTTTTTTAAAATAAAGTAAACTTTGGTTTTTTGAAATTACCGTAAATTCAAGTTTTTTTGAAAATACAGTAAAATCGGGTATTTTTTGAAAATAGAGTAAGATTGAGTTTTTTGAAAATATAGTAAAATCAAGTTTTTTAAAATACTGTAAGATCGAGTTTTTTAAAAATGCAGTTAAATCAAGTTTTTCGAAAATTACAATAAAATCGATTTTTTTGAAAATACTATAAAATCGAGTTTTTTTAAATACAATAAATTCCGCTTTTTTAAAATACAGTAAAATCGAGTTTTTTGAAAATATAGAAAAATCGAGTTTTTTGAAAATACAGTAAAATCGAGTTTTTTTGAAAATTCATTAAAATCGAGTTTTTTGAAAATATAGTAAAATCGAGTTTTTCAAAAATACATTAAAATTGAGTTTTTTCGAAAATACATTAAAATCAAGTTTTCTGAAAATACAGTAAAATCGAGTTTTTTTTTTAAAAATACACTAAATTTGAGTTTTGTCAGAAATATAAAAAAAATGAGTTTTTTGGAAATACAGTAAAATCAAGTTTATTTCAAAAATACAAAAATAAATGAGTTTTTTCAAAAATACAGTAAAATCAAATTTTTTTGAAAATATAGTTAAAAAATCTAGTATTTTTTTGAGAAATATGAAATATTGATTACATTTCTAAAAACGTAAAACAAATATTATACATAAAATAATTATCTAAAAAAGGAATATATTTAAATTAATTTTTTGGATGGATGGATATCCATCTATTAAAATGATCTAAATGAATGGATTGGATGAATTTTATTCTTAATGGATAGATTGGATTGGATATTTTTAAGGAAATTTAAGTGGATTGTTAATGGGCTAATAGATTATTTTGATCCATCCATTAACAATTCAATCCATATCCATCTAATCCATCCATTTTGCCACCCCTACTTCATGTACAAAAAATTATGACCCGTACAGAACAGAAGAATCTTTCGCTACACGCCCCATGAAGATTGCTATGGAAATGATTCTTTTTGGTATACAATATCTGATATAAATGGAAATTTTGCTACAGGTTTTGTGTACATTTCTGTTCTCAGTATTTCACCTCAGTTTGCTTTTGTTCCAAGTTAACTCCAAGCAACAAAAGATCTCCTAGATTCGGGTATGTATCTACATCATATATAAATATTTGCGAAGAAATTATGCAATACTTTTTAGTTGATTGATTAGTCTTTCTCTACATTATCTTATTATTATGATATCTTGCTATGGTTTTTCTGAGTTTGAGATAATGTATTCAAATCTAACGGAGAATATATCAGTCAATTTGAGAGCACAATGTGGAAGTATATTTATGTCTCTGGTGTTGATGCGATTTGGAGAACCAATATGGAGTGAACTTACAATTAATGCAGGATTAATGCAGGAAACGAAACAGCAAACAGTTTAATACTAGAAGGCTCGGTGGAAGTTATTAATATCGCGCTTCAGTCAATTCAGTACCTCGGGTAATGTACAATCCACTTGAAAGTATTTCATGCCAACATATTCGGGCGTTGGTGTTCTTAATTCTTATTTTTGTTTTGCAGAAATAAAAATTTTTATAGTGCAGGTAGCATTCAAGTCTCCGCGAAGAATAAGAATGGGGTAAATTCATTTAGTGTTCCAATTTTCATTGATCCTAGGGATGACAACGGGTCGGGTCGGTGCAGGTTTCACACTACCCAAACCCGCACACGAAATCACCATCCGAACCCGAACCCAAAGGCTATTCGGGTGACAAAATAACACTCACAACCACATCCGTTGGATTTGAATTTTTTCATCCAAACCTGATCCCGCAGCAAAATACATAAAATACATTTTTCTACAATTTTCTTATAACTTTCCACAATATATAAATATATGTGTATTTTGGATCCTGCGGGTTCGGGTGCGGGTGGGTCCCGCGGGTTTGGATCTGCCTTGATCCTATCAACGATCCTCTAATACTGTTATGCAACAACTATATTATCATGTGAGTGATGTTATCATTGGTTTTCTATTGTTCCTATGTAGCACCGACATTTCAGAAAAATGACGTCTCTGTGTCAGACACCGACACTGACACATGTGATTACGTTCAATTTATTTATATTTTCAAATTATTATCGGTATCGATGCGTTAGTGACAGTGTCATGTCTGGTGTCCGTGTCTGTATTCGTGCTTCTTAGGTTTTTACTCTTTCTTTTGTTCAGGGGAGATGAACATAGAGCAACACTAACATTGACATTCGATGACATGGGAAGCTATGGATGTTATCCAGATTATGAAGAAGGAATGACAATGCCATTATACACTGAGGCTATGGTTAACTTAATGAGAAAGCACCCAATGGGTTCATTTCTTGCTCACAGTAAGTTGTTGATTCTTAATCTGAGTATAGTTGAAAGCATCTTAATGAAAAAATGTCTTTAACTTCTATAGAAAATATAAGAATATAAGTGTTTTGTTCTGTAACTTGCAAGCTCATTCCATTTGTGCAACAGCATTAGGATCATTTATTGTGATTGAATTCGTTATCATTTCGTCTCTTGGATTGTTGCTTCTATACTTCACCTGCAAATGTACAATTCTTCTCGTGCATGAAAGAAGAAAGAATGAGAAATGGTCTTCAGAGCCATAAACTGATCAAAGTTCCCAAGGACAAACTGTAAGTGCATAAATCAAAGAGCGTGTTACTAGAACTCCTTCAAAACAGATAACTCAGTTGGCGTTTCTTTTCCATTCTATTAATCATGTTCCTTTGTCTTGTTTCACAATTACATTTACATGCAATCAAGCATCAACATACCTGAGAATGCTACTAATTTCAGTGGCAGCTGTTCAAGCTCTTCCTTGCTCCGTTTTCATAAGCAATCCTCAAATTTTTCGCCAACTGTAAGTACTTTAATTCATTATATAGTGTAGTTTTTAAATTTTACAATTCCTTGACCCCTCTTGATTTTTCACAACAAACATAGCTTATATTAAAATAATGAATCCATTTTCATTTGGCTAAATAGATAATTGTTTAAACTGCAATATGGATTCAAATAATATTCAATTTTTGTCCTTGTTATGTTTAGAGTTTAAGGGGAGTGTAAATTGTAAATGCGTTTTACACTAACAGAGTTTTACTATTTTGGCACTCTATTTTCGCTTAATCTAAAATAGTACATAAATTTGTTACAGATATTTTCAACGGCGGTTTCTAACTTAATACATACATAGATCATACTTATCATACTTACTATGTAACACCATCACTTTTATAAAAATATGTATATATTTATGTGTTTCTGTTAGTGTCGGTGTTTTATCTTATCTAATCTATACATATACAATTGAAAGCACGACTATTTTTATCATTTTATGTATAAGAAAACATTCCAAAATAAAAATTTAGAATAAAGTATGTTATGAAACCGCACACCTTGTAATGCAGAGCAACAATGACACAAAACAATGGAGAAAGCGACTCTCGGCTTTCAATAGACGACGGCTCATCCGGCATTTCTCTTTTTTTCATGGTAATCCCTATATTTTTTTTAATCTTAAAATATAGTTTAACAATGAAACCACACTCGTGATACTGCCGTGTTCATATTTAATAGGTTTAACTAGATTCTCATGAGAAGAAAGAGGAAGGGAGGAGAGTTTGGGGGTGTGTTTGTTTAGGTTAAAAAATACTCCATTCCTTATTATAAACAAAATTTCACTTTTTAGATACATTGAATAATTAATGTATTAGGACTATATATAGTCTAGATATATTAATTATTCAATGTATCTAAAAAGTGGAAATTTGCTTATAATAAAGAATGGAGTGAGTATATATATTCTTGGGAATATGACTATGGAAATACAATATTCTCATTATTTTAAAAAGTTATTCTATGAAATTTTTTATTCTAAGGAATATTATTTACACATAATTTTTAAATTTTTATTCCAAGACATAAATGGTGGGAATGAAATATTCCTATGGAAATAAGTTAAACCAACTCTAACTTTCAACTATTGTTTATAATTATTACTATTTTTTATAATTTAAAATTAAACAAATTTTATTATTATTCCTAAGAATTTAAATTCCTACCAAACAAGTAGCTGGAAACAATATTCCTAGGAATAATAATTCTTGAAATAATATTCCAAGAACTATAATCTTAAGCCAAATATACACACCCTTGAATTAAAACACTTTGTTTTTGTATGTTCTAAGGATATCTAATTCTTTGGAGAAATTTTTATTTTGTATTTCAAGGAAAAAGATAGTAATTTTAAATGCATAAAGAAGGTTTTTTAATTTAGTTGGCTCCCAATCTAACATTTTATAGATGCCAAATAATTATGTTAGAATAGTAACATCAATACACATCAAAGTAGAGAGAAACACACAAAAGCATTGTTCACGCATTTCAGCCAAATTACCTACATCTGCGACTATAGAGTAGCTATAGTTTCCTTATTTATGTTTTGTGAAAATTGTATATAGATTACAGTATTACAAGCCATATATATAATACGAGGTTTTAGTTTATCTAAAACCATTATATCTAGTTTTCCTCAACAAACAATTATCTCTACCTATAATTATCTCAACAATATGAATTATTCTCTCAACAACATATAGTTATCCCAATAATATAAGTTATACTCTCAACAATCCATAATTATCTCAACAATCCTTAATTATCTCAACAATATGAGCCATGTTCAACAATATCCACCTTGGCGAATATCAATTCCCTATGAAGACTTCTTGCATAACAATTCGTCCTAAAAAATTAGGGGAGGTACACCTCCTGCTTAACACTGAGAAACATGTAACAAGTCTAAACAGTGTTTGAACTTGTCACTAGTGACTAGCTTGGTTAACATATCGGATGCATTCTCTGAAGTGTGAACCTTCTGAAGTAATATATGTCTGGATGCCAACAACTCCCTGATCCTGTGGAACCTCACATCAATATGCTTGGTCCTAGTATGATACACCTAATTATTCATCGAATAGATATCACTCTGACTATCACAATGTAACTGAACTTCACCTTACTCAACACCCAAATCTTTCACTAACTCTATAAGCCACAATGCTTCTTTGGCAGCTTCAGCTACTGTCATGTATTTTTCAGTTGTAGACATAGCTAGTATGGATTGAACGGATGATTTTTAGCATATAGGTCCCCCCGCAAGAGTAAAGACATACCTTGTTGTAGACCTCACATTATCCGGATCACCTGCATAGTCAGAATCCACATATCCCATAACGGGTGGAATACCATGCTCCATGTTGAATATGATACCATGATATGTTGTACCCTTCATGTACCTTAGGATCCACTTGATTGCTTCCCAATGTTACTTCCCTGCCTTGGATATGAACTTGCACACTTAACTAACTGCTTATGCTAAATCCCGTCTAGTGCAAACCATAAGATACATCAAACAACCAACTGTATGGCATAAGGAATCTTAGACATATCTTCAATCTCTGAGTCTGTCTTCCAACATTATTCCAAAGAGATTTTAAAATGATTCGCCAATAGAGTACTCACAGGTTTGTTTTGCTCATGTCAAATCTGCTTAAAACACCTTCAACATAGCTTTTCTGAGACATCCATAATTTATTAGCTCCTATGTGCGTGTGAATTTCCATCCTAAGAATCTTCTTTACAGAACTCACATTCTTCATATCAAACTCCTTACTCAACTTGGTCTTCAACTCATTTACATCATGTAAATGGTTGGAAGGAATCAACATATCACCAATATAAAGTAATAGGAAAAATAAAAGAACCATCATTGAGGCTCCTCACATAAATACATTAATCATAATCACACCTTTTATAACCAATTCGAAGCATGTATGAATCAAAGTGCTTGTACCACTACCTTGGAGAATTCTTCAAGCTATACAAAGACCTCTTCAATTTGTAAAAAAATACCTTCTCCATGTAGATTTTCTCCTCTAGTTTACCATGGAGGAAAGTTGTTTTCACACATCTACTCTAAATGCATAGCTCTACTGGATATCAGGTCTAACACTGCTATGATAGAAGTGTGTCTAAAAACCAGACTAAAAATCTTGTCATAATCAATCTCCTTTTGATGTGAATACCCCTTTATATATAAGAGAGAATTAAACTTTCCCCTTCTTTTACTGTTACTGTTGGTTTTTTCTTACAAACCCACTTGCAACCAATAGCTCTTTTTCCATGTGGCAACTGAACAAGATCGATGTCTCACTCTTTTTCAAGGACTCCATCTCCTTCAGCATGGAACTCATCCACTTATCTTTCTCCTGGATAGCCATAGCCTCTCGAAAAGTAGAAATGTCTCTTAAACTGGTAAGAAGAGCATATGCTACTAAGTCTTCAAAGCCATATCTCACTGGATGTGTACGACGGGGCTCCCTTTCACGCAGAAGTGTATAGTCTTATACTTATGGACTAATCAATTATGACATGTAAAACACCATTTTAATTAATTAGATTGAGTGTCTATTCCATTTTCTAGAAACAAAAACATTTTCTAGTTGTTTTAACAAAATAATATAGGTTTTCCAATCATTCTAAAGTATGTGTGTGCGACTTTCCTTAGTAAACTCAAGAGCTAATTTTATACCATTACAGACACGGATCAGTCGACCCAAATATGACGAGCTTTCACACTTCCTTTCTTTAAAAACTCGCTAAATTCAACATTGATTTAGAACTCCATCTGACACTTGATATATTCTATCCGATGATGTTTGATAACTCTTCTTGATAGGTGTAACGCCCCACACTATTTTTGGGATAATCGACTGACCCCACAAACCAACACATGTCTTTTTCAGCATCCTTTAACCTCAATCACACACATCTTACTGGGAGAGGTCTGGCTCTGATACCATTTGTAACGCCCCAGACGGCTTTCGGAATGATCGACTGACCCCACAAATCAACACTAGTCTTTTCAGCATGCTTTGACCTCACTGACACGCTTTCTGGGAAACTTCCTAGAAGGTCACCCGTCCCAGAATTGCTCCAAGTCAACGATCTACCGAAAAGAAGATGCATCTTGTTGGTATAGGTAGTACCTATCAATCCTTATGAGCTTTCCTTCAACTATGCAGTCCCATACCTGCACGATCTCCGGATCCCTCTCATTCCGATATGGCGACCACCCTTGCCCACTTCGGCCTCAAGTGTTACATGCGGTGCAACCACCCCTCGCCTTCTTCGGCCCCGGGTGTTACAATAGGCATTGTCGTCACAAGAATTTTTTGATCAGATATCTTCACTGACTCCATTGAACGTTTCTTGACATTTGGTGTTATCCTTAAACATATGTTTTGATATAGTGATCTCTAAACTCCATAATTTGATCATTATATCAAATGATGACCTCACTTCACAGTGTTGTCATTATCAAAACAAGATAGACTCTATCAACACTTTTGATGAAGAATTCACTTTAGAGTATTGTCATAATATAAACTTAACAGATTGTTGCAAATATCATATCTTCAAGCACATAGATCCACATAATGTAGAAGTAGAGATTTAGCATCAAAAAAGATAAAAGACACAAAATAAAGAGATATATCTTAGAGATATTACACTCGTAAACTACCCTAGTTTGGCCTTAAACCACATGGTTTACTCCAGTCCCGAAGATTTCCTATTGAGATTTCCATTAACGGTTTGACCTTTTACACATGTTTAACCCAATAACCTTACACTAAGATTTTTATGGGGTTACCTTGAGACCTCCAAGTCTATTACAGAAGAACATGATAACTAAGCTCTTGAATAAACAAATTTAGCACAATAACAAAAAACACAACTCTTAGATTAAGTTTTTTACTTTCTCAACACTGGCAATTTCTCGTGAATAAAACTGATAACAAAAGAAGAATGTGTGAGATATGAAAGTAGATAGTTCTGAAAATGTATGCCTTAGAAGTGAGGAAAACACTCATTTATATAGGAAAATTTTAGCTCAAGAAGGAAAGTTAATTGATTAGACTAAGCTAGAAAAGGAAACATTAAATTGTTTCACATCTTAATCAGTTAAAGAACTTTCTAATGGATTAGAATTTGAATTCGCTCCTTAATCGATTAAATGAAAGCTCTAACAATTAGACAACGAATTTATATTTCCTAATTGATTATAATTGTTTTAATCTATTAAGTACTTTTCAAGATTATTTTTAGAAGAAATGAGAAAGAGATGAGGAGCTTTCACATATTCAATTTCTTTTATTTAATTGATTTGACTTTTTTAACTCTTCATAAATGAATTTGGATAGTTTGTTTTTAGTTTATTTCTTGACTGATAATACTTGTGTTTTAACTTTTCTTCTTCTGTTGTTATAATCAAAATATTTAAAAGATTTTAACTTGTACAACATCTAAAACTACCATATACCCTCGATTTTAACTTGTAGAACATCTAAAACTACAATATACCCTCCCGAGAGATGTTGTCTTAGAGAATGTTGTATTGTAGAACCTCTAAACTAGGAGATTGACACAGCCTAGAAGTGTGTACACCTAATTAAGGTTGACTGAGCATGATAGACAGTCAAATGGAGAGTTCCCATGATCCTCTAACATTTATCATATGAAACAAGTGTCCTTAGAGAAAAGTCTTAAATCCTCAAAACTCTATATTATCATTATTAAGTGTAACAAATTGTTCAGAACTAAATACATGTTGTTCTAAAATCTTAAATTTCACCCCTCTATTGACTTGACTGTGTATAGGAACACCCTTACTGGATCCAACCGACAAAATTTATCGTCAAATTTTTTTATTACGATTTAGATTTTAATTGAATTTTTGATTAAAAAATTAGATGTCAAAATACCATTGCTCCTCATTAATATATGGGTATACATAGGTAAAATTCAAATCAAAATAATACTACTAGTCTAGTACAACAGGAATATCCATTAAATAAACTAATAAAATTGCAGAATAAACGTACACCAACCCTACTTGCCTTGTCAATTGCTCACTGAACTGGCTATCACATGCTATGGCCGTTAATTAATTTGGACGGACCTTTTGTTTGAGGTCGACCCTTCATGCTGTATTCTGATTCTCCACGTTCATAGGAGTTTTGTGCGGAAATAAATGTCGGATTTAATTACTCAATTTACTAAATTAAAAAGAAAAATTATTTTATTAACTGTTAATTGATTTAATGTGATTGACAATAAAGTTAATAGAAAAAATCGCACTTCGATTCCTACAACTGTGATCGAAGGAAGTAGAAGTTGAAATTAGGAGTGGTAAAACGGGGCACCGTCCGTTGGGAAAGTCCGTTTTATCCGCACTCTTTTGCGGGACGGGGCAAGGTTTTAGGTTCGTTCCCTTTAATGTGTCTGTCCTCTATTTTTTTGCGGATTTTTGTAAACATAAACTTTTTCATACAATTTTACTATTTTATGCGTAAAAGGTTCAATGTCTGCGGGATTTCCCCGCCTCGCCCTCACTTTTGCATGGCGAACAAGATTTTAGACCCGCACTCTCAAATAGAATTTTTCTTTGGCCACCTCCCAATGGGGTGACCCCCAGCGAAAATCCCAAAATACCCCTGCTTCGGAAATGAACTTCCGAAGCGCTTTTTTTTTTAAAAAAAATTCCATAATTCGGAAGTTCATCTCCGAAAACACCTCATGGGGGGTGTCTTCGGAAATGAACTTCCGAATTCATCCATGAGGTGTTTTCGGAAGTTCATTTCCGAATTATGCAGAAACTGTGTTTTTTTTTTATGTTTTCTCTTAAACAGTCTCGCATTTTAATTAAACGTAAACGCCAAATAAAATAAGCAATAGATAAACTGAAAATACTAATATGATAAATAAACAAAAAAAAATACTAATCCGATGAAAATAATATATACAAACCGAAAAAAATAAAAATAGTGTGCTAAAGATACAATCCGATAACAAAAAATATATAAACCCGACCACTACTGGGTGTGCCTAAACCTCTCGCCCTGAGACCTCCTCTGCCGCCTGTATGTCGCCGCACGGTCCGCATCAGTGACGATCATCTCCATCACGGCGACTGCCTCTGGACCGCCCCGCTCCACGATACCTCGACCCAACGCGTCCCGCCCAAGCATATATATCCGCTGGCAGATCGGCATGAGATCAATGGTGTGATCATCCTCGGCCTGCTGGTTCTCCAGGACCTCCTCGTGTGCTGGCCTAGGAGCGCCGGGAATGTCGGGTCTCAGAAGAGGATGTGACACCCGGTAGAACCATGTGACGTATCCCTCCTCACTGTGCCAGTCCTGGGTGACCCGAGTGAGACGGTACTCCAGCGGTACCACATGATCCTCCCAATGCTCCCATATGGCAGTGAGCTGCACTCGGGTCACAGTGTCGGGAGCAGCCTCAAAGGGTGACCTGGGTATCCTCTGCACGAATCAGAACTGACGCATGCACCGCTCAGGGAGATATCGAACCATGATGCCGGTCCCGCATGCCAACCAGCCTGAATATAGAGCAATGCCGTCAAAGGGGACAATCTGAGCGTAGTCGACGAACGGCCTCCAGGTGACGTCGTCGTGCATCGTGCGGTCCAAGTACAGACGGTATGGTCCCACCGCATCGTTCCCCCTCTGGAGAGCGTATCTGGCGGCCCTGGGCATGGCGTCCACGTACGGAGGATCGATGTGAAAGCCGTGGATGCGGGAGAAGTAGGAGATGATCCAGCTCTGAAACAGAAACAAGATAATGTATTAAAATTAAATACGAAACATATATAAATAAATAAATACGATAATGTATTAAAATAAAACGTACCGTAAGCAGTGTGCAGGATGCGACCAACTGCCTCGTCCTCCAGTTGGAGGCCTCATTCAGCTTCTGGTAGAGATATGCCAGAGTAGCTGACCCCCAGTTCCACTGGTGAACGGTATCCAGATCCATGAAATAGCGGAGGTAGGCCACGTCGACGTACCTGGCACTCTTGTCCACAAAGCATGCAGCGCCTACCACATGCATGTACCAGCACCGGAGAGCACAACCGCGGTGGTACTCCCTGAATAGGTCGTTATCCTCCTGCTCGGCCTCGGCCGCCGCGTCCAGGTGGAACTCAAAATAGATGCTCAGTGTAGTGAACCGGACATGAGGCCCACAAGTCGTGACGCACTCAAAGTGAGCAACCTCGTGCGGCAGGCCCAAATAGTGCATCATCCACTCAATGGCCTCGACCCTCTGGATCCTGGAGTGGTGCAACAGCGGCCCCCTAATAGGCAGGTGGAGAAGACACTGGACATCATGCAAGGTGATCGTCAACTCCCCCACCGGCAAGTGGAAAGAAGACGTCTCCTTGTGCCAGCGCTCCACAAATGTCCCCTGCATGCCGGTGTTGATGGTGGTGTACCCGGTCATGCAGAGCCCGCTAAGCCCTGAACCTCGCACATGGTCGTTAAACCACTGAGCTGCTGGTTTAAACAGACCGAAAATCTTCCTGGAGTGGTTCACCATTTTCAATGGCTCTCTCTCCTGTTACAAAAAAAAACAAATAAGCGAGAAATAAACGGTAAAATTATAAAAAATGGTGACAAATAAACGGCTAAGTTAAAAAAAAATACCTCTCCCTCCCAGATCCGCCGAGCGACGTGATCCTGGTAGTGAATCAGCAGGGAAGTGTCAAAAGGCCCTCCCGGATAGCTATCCACCTCCTGCTCCTCCTCCTCCCCGACTGGAGGGTCAACATCCGGTATGACCTCCTCCTCCTCCTCATCCTCATCTTCCTCCTCTCGCTGGCGGGAAGAAGATACCCGAGCCAGCCTACTCCTAGAGCCTGAAGCAGATGAACTCTCCACCAAGTCCTGTGGAACGTGCACACGGCGTCCCCGGCCCCGCCCACGTGTCGACGCCAGCTGCGCCGCCGCCCGCTCGCGTCTAGCCGACGCAGTCTGGGACTCCCTGCCCTGTCTGATGCGTGCTGGCTGGTTGCCTGACATGTTCCTGTAAACAATCGAAATCGATTAATATGCGAGACAAATGAAAAAACAAAAAAAAAATGCACTTCTGATACAGTTCGGAAGTTCATTTCCGAAATTGGGATGGAGGTGTTTTCGGAAATAAACTTCCGAAACACCCCTGCGCAGAGCTTTTCTGCAACCTACAATGGCAGACCCCAAAATCAAACTTTAAACCTATGTCTACACATTCTAAACATCCTAAATACCAGTACCAACCTAACCTAATACATATTTTCCTATTTGTAAACACCCTAATATCAATTTTAAGCATAGATCTAAAACTCAAAATGCTTACCGATTAAAGAGGTTGGAGTGCTTTTTAATGTAGTATAGGAAGCTTGTTGGAGCCTTTGATGTTGCCTTAGAAGTCTTTTAACAAAATTTTGCCTTTGGTGTTGTTTGATGTTGGATTAGGGTAAATGAATGGGGGAGGGGGAGTGTTCTGCTTAATCTGCAGAACGTGTCTTATTTCGGATGTTCATTTCCGAAATTGTGGTTTCGGAAATGAACTTCCGAAATAAGACAATTTTTTAAAAAAAAAAGGCGCTTTCGGAGATGAACTTCCGAAAACACCTTTTTCATGCAGTTCGGAAGTTCATTTCCGAAGTCAGGGGTAGTTTAGGTTTTTCACCAGAGGTGAACTAGAAGGTTGGGAGGTTGGCAAAGAAATTTTCCTCAAATATGTCCGCCCTACTCTGTTCCTTTTTTTTGCGGGCTTTTGCGGGACAGATTTAAACGAAACGAACATGTCCGTTTACCACTCCTAATTAAAACCACGTGATGTATAACTGATCCCGAATCATATTGTGAATCAGTCTGAGCCGGATAATGGTGATAAAAGCTAAGTTTTTTTTTTTTAGTTTTTGGTTGATTTCAAGAAATTAGCTTCTCCTAGTTTCTACTATATGCTTTTGCATTTTTGAAACGTTGTCGTCTAGGTCCCACACCAACTCTTAAAGCAAATTGCTTAGCTCACTAAACTTGGGTTTGTGGCAGTAGCAAAGTCCCTCTCCAACGAGCCTATATCTATCTATGGTAAGGTAGGTCCCAACCAACGGACAAAAATCTTGACGTTATGTGTATAACGTGTATGTTGTAACTAACATTAAGCGTGATCCACTCTTTCAGGTCCATACAATAATCAATAAACAAAACTAATCAAATTAAGATAAGAAACTCCATAAGCAAATACTTACTAAAACTTATAATAGAAATAAAATAGTTCCATACATAAATTGGATCTTGTGTTTAGGGGATTCCATCACATGCTGCTGGAGTAAAAAACAAAACATAAAAGCCATCACAAGAAGAAAAATAAATAAACCATTGATTTGGTTTTTGAATATTCCATTTGTTTTAATACTTGCTTCATAATTTAAGTATTTTATAAATTTTATTAAAATAACAACATTTTGTTCTAATTTTAAAATATTCAAAAATAGATAAGTGATGACAAACAGGCATACTATCTTCATTTAGATTAGTCATATAAAAATTTGTAAAAATACATGCAGATATAATTGTAAGTATAATTGAAAATATGAGTCTAAAACTTTGATCAACCAAGTGCGATAAAGGAAAAGAAATTTACATAGACATCGTATATTTTAAACTTAAAAATAAATTCTCCCACAAAAAATAAAGAGTTAAAAGATAGTGCACTAACAGTATAAAATAGTTTTATACTATCATCTAATAGAAAGCCATCAAATTACTGTCCTGTCATTAAACTTTTTTTTAAATAAAAAAATAGTTTAATTAAGTTCATGGTGATGATTGATTGACAGTGTAAAAATATTTTACAATATAGTGACCCGAGTCTGCACGTGTTCTATTGACAGAGTCCGTTTTGCCGAACTTAATTTTTATTTTAAACACAACTGAAATTTAAATTATTAATAGTATATCATCATAACATGAAAAGTAAGCATTGATCAAAAGCAAGCACACGAGAACTGTGTTTGCATATATTTTTGATAAAAGGTGGACACCTAACACCAAAAGGAAAATCCACACTTTTCCCCAATAGATCAGATCAAATCATATCATATATCAAACAAACACTTTTAGTTAGGTTAAAAATATAATACTCCATCCAATAAAAACCAAACCAAACCCATTTCACATTTCACTTTTTCAAAACATTCAATTCAAGTAACCAAATATATAGGCATGGCCGAGGTAGACATCCTCTGTTGCTGCACCTGTTGCTGTTCCATCGTAAGCTCTCTCAAACTCAAATAAGGTATATCCACCGCACCAATCGCCGCCGGCATCAAACTCCCGGCGAGTGGACCGGAGGAAGGCCTACTACAACTCCTGTACGGCGTAGCCGACCCGCTTCTACTCTCTGTTAAGTAAACAGGCCCGGAAATCGTGGCCCGGAAGGCCTTAGCCCGGACTTGATGAATATCATCACTGTTATCATCGTAACGGTCATCACGGTGGTGGTGGTGGTGGTGGGTCCATTTCCATTTGAAGAAAAAGAGAGCGTTTTTCCACCAGCGTTTCTTCTTTGATTTGTGATTCTTGTTTCTTGATTCTTCTTTTGAAATGGGTTTTTGTAGCTTGAAGTGGATTGAGTCTATGGATCTTGAAGATTCTCGTTTGTGCTTCATGGCTTCTTCTAATACCTGTTATAGTAAGAAGAAGAAAAAAAATGTAGTCTTTTGTGTGTAAGAATAAGAATGGTTAGAATTAGAGATAGAGATAGAGAGAAAAAGGTACCTGAAAATAGTTGATTTGTGGGTCGAAACCATAGTCACTGAAGTGTTGAGGGTCTGAAATGGGAAAAACTGGGGACTTATTGGACATTTTGGTGTTTGATGAGAAGAGAGAATGAGAATTGAGAAGATGGTTGAATGGAGAGATGGATAACGAGAGAGTGAGGGGGGAATGTGTATTTAGTTTTTGGGGGCTTGGTAAAATGGGAGAGTTGTAAATGCTATTCACATTTGTGTTGGTGTCTTGCATTTATTAGGCTTCGTTCCACGAAAATGTAGGCAAGTAGTGATAGATCCGTGTGAAGAAAATTTTGGGTCAATTTCCAAGGGTATACTCACATGGATATCATAATTATAAACTTCTTTGTAAAAGTACTATTCCTTGAGTAATAACTTCGTCCGTCTTTTTATGTGAGAGAAATTAATTTTGAGAATTTCTATTTAGAAAAAAACACTTATTCTAGCACAAAAGATGCTAAAGAATATCGAATAATAAATGAAAGATGAGATATTGAAGTTGTGTCGTGCTCTTATGAAGTAGTATTTGACTATTAAGAATTAATTTATAAGGTTAACACTTTAATATTTAAATTAATAAGAAAAATCAGAAGTAATGTGTGAGTGAGAATAAATTTGAATATCTGAAATGGCGTGTTTTACTCTTGTATATTAAGAACGGTTAAAATTGTTCGCTATGATGCAGAGTCATGTGCGGACAATTGTCAGATCGAATCAGACGGTGATTGATGTGATGGAGGACTAAATTGTTTGCTTCCGGTTAGAATGAAAGTCTACATATTATATGTACCTTTCAACTTAAGATTCGCTCTTAGACTTTTTGCTATGGACCTCGCGAACAGCCTAGAACTGAATAAAAGCATCAAAACGGTTATAGAGATGAACAAACAACTTCGAAATAAAACCATGATATAAACTAGTCAATACCCTAACATAAATCACCAGACCCAATTAATATCTAATATTATTCTCATAATCAAAATGTAATATGTCGTGAAAACTCAATATCTAATATTATTCTCATAATCAAAATGTAATATGTCATGAAACTCCTCAATTTCTCTTGCTAAAAGAAAATTAACCTCAAAAACTCATTGTATAAGCACCACACATGACCTCCAACCTAAAAAATGCAAGTCTTGTGTTAACCAAAAAAATTCAATGGGCTAACTCGACAAAAGAAAGTGGCCAAAACTTCTAAACAAACATAGGGCAAGATTTGTACTCTCCAACTAGAGGCAAGTTTAAAACGAAAGGTCAACGTTTCGACTTATTGAAGTGTTTATCCTTGTTTTTGGTAAACAACCTCTAGTTTCTTTATTAAAGGTTACTTGCAGGATTGACTAGTAATTCTAGAACATAGTGCCAAAGTTTCGTTGATGTTTATGGATTGTGTTTATGGTATGTTTTATTCTGAATACTAAAGATCATCTTGGTAAGTTTGATTCTAAAGCACAAAAGTGTTTCCTTCTTGGATATTCTGAACGCTCTAAAGGCTACAGAGTATACAATACTGAAACATTGATTGTAGAAGAATCAATCAATATCAGGTTTGATGATAAGCTTGGTCTTGAAAAACCAAAGCAGTTTGAGAATTTTGCAGATATAGATATTGATATATCAGAAGCTGTAGAACCAAGAAGCAAAGCTGCAGAAGCTGGCAGTCTCAGAAGAAATGGATCAGAAGATCAAGTTGCTGCTTCTTTAGAGAATCTCAGGATTTCTGAAGAGCCAATAGTCAGAAGATCACCCAGACTTGCATCAGCTCATTCAGAAGATGTGATCCTTGGGAAGAAAGATGATCCTATCAGAACTAGATCCTTTCTAAAGAATGACTATCAGAAGTAGTGATCAGAATCAGAAGATGTACAGTCTTTTCAGAACAACACAGCTGTCATCTATGAGTATCTGAAAATGAACGCGTGTCCGTACGGTCAGTACAAAGCGCGCAGTTGAAAAGACGCCGACCTAGGTAACCGTGTTAAATCATTTCTTTTACCACGTTCTCTCCTAATGTCATCTCTCATTGAATGCATAATGATATCTTTTTCTTACAATCAATTTCTTTCAAAAAATTTCTTTTCTCTTTATTTTAATTTTTTTTCAAATCGTTTAAATAACCCGCTTCATCTTCATTTCTCCTTTTTCTCTCTCTCTCTCTCTCTCTCTCTCTCTCTCTTTATTTTGTGTATCTCTTTCGTTGCATTCGTTTTCAAACCCTAGTTTCTGATTTGATCTCAAAGCATAATCATCATGAACTCATCTTCAAGTTCATCAAACCCAGCAGAAAGTCTCACTTCTACACAGATTCTTCTACGCAAATATGGGTATGCTCCTTTGAAAACATGCATGATTCCCATGAACGAACTGGAAGTTCTTTGTGAATCTGCTGTAGACTTCGACAACCTTAGAGCAAATGGTTTTCTGTGTGATGTCAGAATATTGGAGCAAGGATGGTCGAAATATCTTGATAGATTGGTTGGACCAATTTATCCTGAACTTGTGAAGGACTTCTGGGTACATGCAACGGTTACCCCAACTGCTATTATTTCCTTTGTGCTAGGGCATGAAGTGGTTATCACTGAAAAGCTCATCAGGAAGCTGTACAATCTGAATGATGAAGAAGGTTGGTCCGGCTTTCGACCTGGAACGGTTAACTGGCATCAAGTTGAAAATCAAATCTCTCTTGCTTTCGGAGCTGATTCTCATAAAACGGGCACTTTGAGGCCGTTTTATCAAGTATGGGCTGAGATTATTCTGGGTTCTCTTCACCACAGAAAGAAGATGTTCTCTCCCTCCGCCTACATCAGTCCGGATCACAAGTACACTCTCTTCTGCATTGGCAGAAAGATAGAACTCAACATCTCTCACATTCTATTTGAGAATCTGAAAACTTCTATAGTTGAATCAAGAGAAGATGAAAGGGCGAAGTAACCTCATATTCCTAGAAAGACTATTCCTTTCGGAAGAATGATTTCAGACATTCTGATTGAAAGCAAATTGCTGGACTCCATCATAACACTTGATGCGTCCCATTTTCTTGGAGTAGTTCAGGGTCCCATCTTCAATGGTGTGGATTTGTTCAGACTAGAGCTCATCCAGAATGTATCTTCTGTGTGCACAAGCTTTCCTGACATTCTGTCAAGAAGAGTTGCTGTTGAAGGTTTTGTCTCTTTGTTTCATAAAGAACTTAATCAGGTTGTCAAGCTTTACCTGGAAGATTGTGTTAGGAAGCAATCAGATATTGATCCTGCTTGGATCCGTGGCAGAGTACTTCTGTCCAAAGTTGATCTTCTGAAGAAGGATCAGAAGGAAGAACAGGCAAGGCTAAAAAGAAAGGCCCGGGAAGATGAGGCTAAGAAAGCCAAGAAGCTGAGGGTCACCTATGATCCTGATAAGGTGTACTCTCCTGAATACAGGGATAAAAGGATCAGAGACTCTTTTCGCACCACCAGATCTACATATGCTTCTTCTGAATCCGTCACCAGGCATGTTTTTACTCCACCTCCTTCTGTTCCTAAACCTTCTACCCAATCACCTCCTTCTGAACCAAAAGTCAACTTCACTATACCAAATCCTTCTCCATCATCTCTTTCCACTCCCATTCTAAACCCCACACCTCTAAGTATTCTTCCCCCAACTCCTTCTGATAAATCTTTCTCACCAATCCCCTTCATAAATACTCCATCCTCTTCACAACCTATATTTTCTGATACTCCATCCACATCAATCATTCCCTCAGATGTTCCTTCTTCCTCATCCACCGCACCTCCACCTTCTTTATCCCATCCCTTACCTATCAGAAAATCCAAACCCTACTGCCTTCTCTACCCTGACTACAAATTCACCTTCAATCCACCTGAACCTGAACCCTATGCCTACCTGGAACTGTTCAGACATGAGGTGATTAGCAGTTTAGACCTTCTGAAGGATGCCTTCCTAAATGGTCTGGATGATGTTTCTACAAGAAATCTCTGGAGAAGCTTTCACCAGGATTTTCAAGTAGGAGAAATGGGAGTACAGAAGAGACTAGTGGCTGCTGTGTAACACCCCAATTCTACCCAAAGCATTTAGGCAAGAAAATATCAGAGTATTAAAATAATTTCATACAACACAATTAGGATGTTACACTAAGTAACCAAACAAACACCTAGAAAATAAACGGACATCAACAATGCCAAAAGCATACACACCTGCCAATAAAATGATACATAACACACGGAAGATATGAACATATATATATACGTATAGCTCTCACTCTCAAAGAGGAGTTTTCCAAAATAAAGTGTTTACAATACACAATGGCACGTCATCACATATACATATTCAAAAGAGTCATATACAAATAAATAACAACAGACTCCCGACTACCCAGTGTTACATATCAGAGCGACCGACAAGACCAACTGGAGAACTACCTCTTCCAAAAGACTCCCAAAGCGGCTAATCTGCAGGATGCCACTCAAGCATCAAATCAACAGAAGGGTGAGAATATAATTCATAATGAAAGCATGACAATTATAGTAATGCCAACAAGTATCATCAAGAATCATACAACAAAGTAATCCACTCATTTAACCACAATTAATATATAAGTAATGCGACACATGAATGATAACATAAATTATAAAGACAGACAATGATGAATGAGACTCGACTATGCATATGCATGTGGTACCAAATCCGGAGTAAAACTCCCCTTGTCATTATGACAAATACACCTTTGCCGAGCATTATGCTGGGACTTCTTTCCCTCAGGAAAATACACCTTTGTCGAGCATCAAGCTACGACTAAACGTCATCGAGCATTTAGCCCCCACTGATGACCTCTTGCCACTCGGGCAAATACACCTTTTTACCGAGCATTAAGCCCCCACTGGTAATAATTGCCAATTCAGGCCACCTGCTAATAGCATTCCGCCATTAACGTAATGAAATGTTATGCTGTGCAAATATATGACTCTATTACATGACAACAACATCATCAACAATATAACACGGTCACATACCCACGTTACACCGTTTATATTCTATCCAAAAGGATACATCACCAATTAATAACATAGTTATCAATTACATCACACATAATTACCACACAGGCATTAATAAGCACACAGCACACATTCACCGTCAAAACATACTAGCCACATCGGCATAAATGATCGCATAATTGCATCACATCAATTAATATTGGACATTGGCCCACAACTCCATCAATACATCATTCTCATAACAACAATTACTTGCCATAAGGCCACACATCATGTTAACAACAAACAACCAAACATCGTCACATATCAAGAATGAACATTCATTAATACATAACACATATGAACATGATCTCATGTTATCGACAACTAATCACATACCTCGTACCAATACAATAACATTCACACAACACATCATCATGATTTATCATGCACTAGTTCACAAAACCATTTATGAAAATCAACCAACCACTACGATTATTTACCAATCATATCGCGCATATAAACAATTATGTGTTTTCATCAACAACCCTCATAACTAACTAATAACAAGCTAACCAAGCCTATACTATCATATAGAACATCCAACTAGCTTCCTAACACTTCGAACGGCGTACGAAACGGAGCTACGAATCAAAAGTTACAAGGTTTCAAAGTTTGGATAATTGAACATACTACACAACTCATCACTTGATCCTAATAAAAATAATGGGATACTACATCCTATGAATCATTTAATTAGATAATAATATAGGTTATTGCGTTAGCTTTCCGACGCTTCGAACGGCGACAAAATCGGAGTTACGGTTCAAGAGTTACGAAGTTTCAAAGTTTTGGAAAAACAGAAAAAGCTGTCATCCGCTTCAGCTCCGCTCAGCGGACCTTCGCAGAGAATTTTCTGCAACAGAACCTCCGCTCAGCGGACCCACCTCCGCTCAGCGGACCTGCGTAAACCCAGAAAAAACCAGAAGGAACCAGAACTGTTCTAGCCCCTTTATACCCACCAAAACCACTCCAAAACATCATTACAACACCAATACAACACATACAAACCATAGAAACAACCTATTATCACACTTTTCATGGTTAATTCATCACTCTAACTCAAAACCTAACTTTATCTCCAAACTCAAACAAGCCATGGTAATGGAAAACAAACATGATCAATGAAGGTATCTATCATCACACTACACATACACACCACAAAATCATGTTTATAACTTCTAAACTCACAAAACTCACAATCCACCATTTTTGTCCAAACATAGAAAAGAACAAGGACAAGAACAAGAACAAGACTATAAGAATCATACATCCAAGATAAATTAGATTCACCCCCTTACCTTGCTATAGCAACGATCGGAACTCGAATCGGTCGAGAATCCACCAATCTACACTTTTTCCTTCTTTTCCTCTTCTTCTTTCTCTCTTCTCTTTCTTTCTTTCCTTTCTCTTTCTATCTTTGTTTTCTTTATAAAGAAAATATCTTCCTCGCGGAAATGACCAAAATGCCCCTACGCTCAAATATCGTTCAAACGCCCCAAAACGCGGAATATTACCTTACTAATATTTCTAGTACCAAAAATATGAAAACCTTCAATTAAATATTAGTCCGCCATCCCGAACTAATACCGACTGAAACAACTCCAAAAACGGTACAATTCCAATAAACGTCACAAACGTCCAAATCAAGTATATACTTATTTTCCGGGCGTTACATGCTGCCCCTGGTTACCCTGGTTACCTTCTGGAGGGTGATAATGGTATATACTACCATCCTCTCAAAAATTGTGTTGCTGTTGAGGAGAAGCAGTTTGTGGATGAATTGGAAGAAGCAAGACTTGCTGCTGCAATGGAAGCTAACCCTTGCAGGGAAATTATGGTCTGGAGACCTCAATATCCTGTTCTGCTCGAAGACTTCAAGACTCTCTTTGACTTTCTAAGGGAAAACCCTTCTAAGAAAGACCCAAGCTTGGTCATTCCAGAAGTTGTTGACCCACCAGAAGTTGAAGGTCCTTCTGCCCCTAGGAATCTAGCTACCATTCTTCAGGCACTTGAGAATGGAGATTCTGAGATTCCGGCTGCAGAATATGAAGATGCTTCTATGCAAGAAGCAGATGTAGAAGATCATGTTGCTGAAACAGTTCCTGTTGAGGAAAACCCTGCAAATGATCTATCTATGGAAGCTACAGATCACAATGCCATTCCTGTGGATAGAAGCTATGAAGCTTCTTCTGATGAACCTTCCCGTCTTGCAAGGACTCTGGAAGTTATTCAGAAGAACCAGGATGAGCAAAGCTCAGTCAATGCTGAGTTTAGAGCTTTCATGGAGAGGCAGAATGAGCACAACAATGGGGTTCAAGATATGTTGGCCAAGATCTTGTCGAAGCTAGGGTCATCTTAGATTGAGTCTTAGTTGTTTTGTTTTCGTTTTTTGCTTTGCTGCATCTGTTTTGTGCATCTTCTCTTGCTTATCCTCTTGTACTTCTGTACTTCTGTCTTCTTTTTCTTCCATCTGTTTCCTTTTGTTTTTCATCTGAATCTTTTATGTTTTTGATGTTACGACAAAAAGGGGGAGAAAATGTGATAAATGATCTGATTAATATTATCAGTTACCGAGTAAAAAGGCCCCACATTTCTAACAGAACTTGCAAAGTTCTATGCTTTAAGTTTTGTTGACTTGCAGGAATTAAAGATCCTCTTCAAGGAGAAGCAAGTCTAAAGAATCAAGCTCTTGGATTCTTGAAGCAAGCTGAGTGCTATGAAGCTTCAGAATCAGAAGCAAGAAGCAAGAAGGAAGAATGTTCAGATATTCTGATGATAGAATATGCTCTGAAACATTATGTTCATTTGTTCTGATACATATTATGTGGCTCTGATACATATTATGTGTTCTGACTCATTCATGCTGACTTTTGTCGTTTAGCTTTGTTCTGTAACATTTCAGGATGTAGAGATGCTCTGATGATGCTCTGGTACATTCAACAATGTTCTGATACAATCTAGCATGAAGTGATGTAAGAAGAAATTCAAGCTCTGAAGTTGTCCTGATGGAAGCAAGAATCAGAAGCTGTGAATGTTCTGAAGATCAAAGAAATTCAAGTTCTGAAGCTGTCTATTGGAAGCAAGAATCAGAAGCTGTGAATGTTCTGAAGATCAAAGAAATTCAAGTTCTGAAGCTGTCTAATGGAAGCAAGAATCAGAAGCTGTGAATGTTCTGAGGATCTAAAGAAATTCAAAGTTCTGAAGCTGTCCGATGGAATCAAGAATCAGAAGTCATGAATGTTCTGAAGATCAAGCATATGTAAACGTCTCTACTGAAATACTCAGGGAAGTTTTTTTTTCATTAAAATTCTTCTAGTATTTATTTCAGGGGGAGATTATCTATCTCAGGGGGAGATTATAAATCTCAGGGGGAGACATATTCACATGCTTATGCTTTAGCTGTGTAATTGTCTTTAGCCGTCTGCTCTTTCTGATCGCAAATTCATATCATTTATATATGTTTTTGTCATCATCAAAAAGGGGGAGATTGTTAGAACAAGATTTGTTCTGATCAATATTCTTAGTTTTGATGATAACAAGGATATGAATTTTGGATGAGATAATGTGGTACTCTAATACATTGCAATTTCCCTTTCAGGAAATATATATAGAGTATGCACAAATCAGCGCTCAGAAGCTTTGACTCAGAAGGTTCAGCATGCAACATCAGAACATGGTCTGGCAAGACATCAGAAGATGGTCAAAGCAGAATCAGAACATGGGTCTATGGAAGCATCAGAAGAACTTGAGATCAGAAGCAGAAGCACTGAAGTTCTCATGGTATCACGCTCAGAAGCACTTCAAGGTCAGAAGACAAGAAGATGCTCTGCACCAAGCTGTTTGATTCTGATGATATTCAAACGTTGTATACACAAACATCAGATCAGAAGCAAGTACAAGATGGCAGGCTACGCTGACTGACAAAAGGAACGTTAGAAGCTATTAAAGGCAACGTCAGTAAACACAGCGTAAACAAGGCTCGAGGTAGTTGACAAAAGAGTGAAACATTAAATGCAGTGCTGTACGGAATACGCAAAGCATTAAATGCTCCCAACGGTCATCTTCTCAAGTGCCTATAAATATGAAGTTCTGATGAGAAGCAAGGTTACCGATTCTGACGAATTCTGTGAATACAAACTTGCTGAAACGCTGTTCAAATCAAAGCTCACAAACTTCATCTTCATCAAAGCTCACTACATTGCTGTTGTAATATATTAGTGAGATTAAGCTTAAACTTTAAGAGAAATATCACTATTGTGATTATAGCTTTTCAGAAGCATTGTAATACTCTTAGAATTGATTACATTAATTTGTAAGTAACTAGAGTGATCAAGTGTGATCAGGATACTCTAGGAAGTCTTAGCTTGTGTCTAAGCAGCTGTAACTAGAGTGATCACGTGGTGGTCAGGATACTCTAGAAAGTCTTAGCTTGTGTCTAAGCAATAGTTCCTGGAGTGATCAGGTTGTGATCAGGATACTCTAGAAGACTTAGTCGCGGACTAAGTGGAAAACCATTGTAATCTGTTGAGATTAGTGGATTAAATCCTCAGGTGAGGTAAATCACTCCAAGGGGGTGGACTGGAGTAGTTTAGTTAACAACGAACCAGGATAAAAATAACTGTGCAATTTGTTTTTATCGTTCAAGTTTTTAGACTACACTTATTCAAGCCCCCCCTTTCTAAGTGTTTTTCTATCCTTCATTAGGTTGTAAGTTTAGTTTCCATACAGGTAGATTAAACACTCCTTTTAGTTGTCAACATCAAAGTCACTTTATCGAGAGCTTTGTTGATTACCTACCAAACATGATTCCACATCCTTCTTATTTCTATTAAGAATCCCATGAAAATAAAATGGAAAACATGTATGCTTCTTCTTACTTATATGATATTGATTCTAATTGATTCTAATTTGATAAAAGTGGATGTAACACCATGATGTCGTTATAATTTTCCTTAACTAAAGAAAATGTGACATTATCATTTGAATTAGCATTTATCGAGTTAGATGAATGAAATATGCTTTTAGTATTAAGAAGCTAGTGGAGGGCATATTGACATTTTCATCATCTTCATAAAAGGCCAACATATGATATTGATCATTTTTGCTTACCAAATCATAAAATGAGAGAGAGTGTGTGTATGTGTGTGTGTGTGTGATAGAGAGTTTTTTAAGGAGAGAAGGAGAAGGAGGCGTGAGAGAGAGAGAGAGAGAGAATAAGGAGAAGGCTTACTCCAAGTTGAAGAAACTTTCATATTGCATGTGAAGAAGAATACCATCCTTGGATGTGGAAATAATTGATAATTTAAGAAGAGGAGGAAAATTAAGGCTCTCTCTTCAATGGACACCATAAGGAAAGTTTTTTCCCAACTATGTAAATTCCTCCATATTCATACTAAACCCTTTCTAACCTTCATCTTTGAAATGTAAGAATCACCATTTGTGAGAATCTTCTCTATGAGTTTAAATTGATAGAGGGAACAGCTTATATCAAGGGAGAGGAAAATACATGTGACTAAGGGAGGAAGGATCATTATCATCATCATCATCATCAATTCTTCAAAAAGGTGGGGATCTTAGGAGATAATGGGATTAGATCAAACCTATGATCTTGCATGTGGGATTAGAGGTTTAGGTTTTAAAATCTATGTGCTTTATCATTGCTTTAATTTTTTCTTGATTTACTTGTGATTACATGTGAAATTCTTACCCTTTTTGTGTTTTCTATGTGCATATATGGTTACATGTATATTGTGATTGCTTATTGACTGGAAATTCATGATAAAATGAAAGTTTTGAAGGTGTCTAGGCATGTTACGACCATAAGCATTGCTTACGGGCTCCCTTGCGACTGTAAGTAAGCATTACGACCTGACCGTAAAACTTGCAGCTTCAAATAGTGAAAATGCTCAGTCGTATACGGCCACAAGCTACCATGACGTGTCTTGAGTTCGGTAACTCTGATTTGAGACGCGGTTAGTAGCATTAGAAAACAAATTCTAAGACTTATAATATAGTAAAATGTTATAATGCTTGTATGTATGTTTTCTATTTGTAATTAATAAATGATTGTGAAGTAAACTAAATATCGTAGGTAAACTAGGTTATGATTCAAGGAAAACCAATAGTGATCTTGGATACTTAGATGTTTCATGAGAGAGTGAGCATATGATGGAATTGGTTCCAAAATAGATTAATTGAGATACATGTGAGGAATGTCGAGACTTTTTACGCGTGCCTGAAATGTTGCTTGTAATCAGAGAAGCTAATCTGGGGAAGATGATGGGTTTCACCGTAAAAGCTTACTTGACAAAAAGGATTAGTAGTGAGTCACAGAGACCGTAAAACTAGGCTTGCTACGAGAAGAGATAGTAGGTAGTTGATGTTCCACGAAGTCAGCCGTCTCCTGAAATGTACATGCTATGTTAGAGTTGAAGGATAGAAAAACACTTAGAAAGGGGGGGGGGGTTGAATAAGTGTAGTCTTAAAAAACTTGAACGATAAAAACAAATTGCACAGTTATTTTTATCCTGGTTCGTTGTTAACTAAACTACTCCAGTCCACCCCCACGGAGTGATTTACCTCACCTGAGGATTTAATCCACTAATCGCAACAGATTACAATGGTTTTCCACTTAGCCCACGACTAAGTCTTCTAGAGTATCCTGATCACAACCTGATCACTCTAGGAACAAATGCTTAGACACAAGCTAAGACTTTCTTAGAGTATCCTGACCACCACGTGATCACTCTAATTACAACTGCTTAGACACAAGCTAAGACTTTCTTAGAGTATCCTGACCACCACGTGATCACTCTAGTTACTTACAAATTAATGTAATCAATTCTAAGAGTATTACAAATGCTTCTGAAAAGCTATAATCACAACAGTGATACTTCTCTTAACGTTTAAGCTTAATCTCACTAATATATTACAACAACAATGTAGTGAGCTTTGATGAAGATGAAGTTTCTGAGCTTTGATTTGAAAAGCGTTTCAACAAGTTAATATTCACAGAAATCGTCAAGAAATTGGTTAACTTTGCTTCTCATCAGAACTTCATATTTATAGGCACTTTGAGAAGATGACCGTTGGGAGCATTTAATGCTTTGCGTATTCCGTACAGCATTGCATTTAATGTTTCACTGTTTTGTCAACTACCTCGAGCCTTGTTCACGCTGTGTCTACTGACGTTGCCTTTAATAGCTTCCAACGTTACTTTTGTCAGTCAGCGTAGCCTGCCACCTGTACTTTCTTCTGATCTGATGTTTGTGAATAAAACGTTTGAATATCATCAGAGTCAAACAGCTTGGTGCATTGCATCTTCTTGTCTTCTGATCTTGAAGTGCTTCTGAGCGTGATACCATGAGAACTTCAGTGCTTCTGCTTCTGATCTCAAGTTCTTCTGATGCTTCCATTGACCCATGTTCTGATTCTGCCTTGACCATCTTCTAATGTCTTGCCAGACCATGTTCTGATGTTGCATGCTGAACCTTCTGAGACAAAGCTTCTGAGCGCTGATTTGTGCATACTCTTTATATATTTCCCTAAAGGGAAATTGCAATGTATTAGAGTGCCACATTATCTCACACAAAATTCATATCCTTGCTATCATCAAAACTAAGAATATTGATCAGAACAAATCTTGTTCTAACAATCTCCCCCTTTTTGATGATGACAAAAACATATATAAATGATATGAATTTGCGATCAGAAAGAGCAGACGGCTAAAGACAATTTACACAGCTATAGCATAAGCATGTGAATATGTCTCCCCCTGAGATTAGCAATCTCCCCCCTGAGATGAATAATCTCCCCCTGAAATTAATACTAGAAGAATTTTAATAATAAAAGACTTCCCTGAGTATTTCAGTAGAGACGTTCACAGTGCTTGATCTACAGAACATTCATGACTTCTGATTTCTGCTTCCATAGGACAGCTTCAGAACATTGAATTTCTTTAGATCCTCAGAACATTCACAGCTTCTGATTCCTGCTTCCATTCGGACAGCTTCAGAACTTGAATTTCTTTGATCTTCAGAACATTCACAGCTTCTGATTCCTGCTTCCATAGGACAGCTTCAGAACTTGAATTTCTTCTTACATCACTTCATGCTAGATTGTATCAGAACATTGTTGAATGTACCAGAGCATCATCAGAGCATCTCTACATCCTGAAATGTTACAGAACAAACCTAAACGACAAAAGTCAGCATGAATGAATCAGAACATAAAATATGTTTCAGAACACATAATATGTATCAGAGCCATATAAGCCATATACAATGTATCAGAACAAATAGACATTCAGAATCAGATCATATTCTATCATCAGAATATCTGAACATTCTTCCTTCTTGCTTCTGATTCTGAAGCTTCATAGCACTCAGCTTGCTTCAAGAATCCAAGAGCTTGATTCATCTTGTTGCTTCTTATGTTGATCTTTAAAGAGAATCTTCAATTCCTGCAACAACACAACTTAAAGCGTAGAACTTTGCAAGTTCTGTTAGTAAAGCAACTGATTAAATCAAATCATTTATGACATATTTCTCCCCCTTTTTGTCATATCATCAAAAACATAAAAGATTCAGATAAAAACAAAAAGAAACACATGGAAGAAAAGGATGATTTTCATTGAAGTTCAAACAGACAGGTACAGAAGTACACGAAGAGAAGGAAGACAAGATGCACAAAACAGATGCAGCAAAAGCAAAAACAAAAACAACTAAGACTCAATCTAAGATGACCCTAGCCTTGACAAGATCTTGGCCAGCATCTCTTGAACCCCATTGTTGTGCTCATTCTGCTTCTCTATGAAAGCTCTAAACTCAGCATTGACTGAGCTTTGCTCATCCTGGTTCTTCTGAAGAACTTCCAGAGTCCTTGCAAGACGGGAAGGTTCATCAGAAGAAGCTTCACAGCTTCTATCCAACGGGATGGCATTGTGATCTGTAGCTTCCATTGATAGATCATTTGCAGGGATTTCCTCAACGGGAACTGATTCAGCAACATGATCTTCTACATCTGCTTCTTGCAAAGAAGCATCTTCATATTCTGCAGCTGGAATCTCAGAATCTCCATTCTCAAGTGCCTGAAGAATGGCAGCTAGATTCCTGGGGGCAGAGGGACCTTCAACTTCTAGTGGGTCAACAACTTCTGGAATGACCAAGCTTGGGTCTTCCTTAGAAGGGTTTTCCCTCAAAAAGTCAAAGAGGGTCTTGAAATCCCCGAGCAGAACAGGATATTGAGGTCTCCAGATCACAATTTCCCTGCAAGGATTAGCTTCCAATGCAGCAGCCAGTCTTGCTTCTTCCAATTCATCCACAAACTGCTTCTCCTCAGCAGCAACACAATTTCTGAGAGGATGGTAGTATATACCATTATCACCCTCCAGAAGGTAACCAGGGGCAGCAGCCACTAGTCTTTTCTGTACTCCCATTACTTCTACTTGAAAGTCCTTGCGAAAGCTTTTCCAGAGATTTCTTGTAGAAACATCATCCAGACCATTTAGAAAGGCATCCTTCAGAAGGTCTAGATTGCTAATCACCTCATGTCTGAAAAGTTCCAGGTAGGTAGGGGCAGCAGCCACTAGTCTTTTCTGTACTCCCATTACTTCTACTTGAAACTCCTTGCGAAAGCTTTTCCAGAGATTTCTTGTAGAAACATCATCCAGACCATTTAGAAAGGCATCCTTCAGAAGGTCTAGATTGCTAATCACCTCATGTCTGAAAAGTTCCAGGTAGGTATAGGGTTCAGGTTCAGGCGGATTGAAGGTGAATTTGTAGTCAGGGTAGAGAAGACAGTAGGGTTTGGATTTTCTGGTAGGTAAGGGATGGGATATAGAAGGTGGAGGTGCGGTGGATGAGGAAGAAGGGGTATCTGAGAGAATGATTGATGAGGATGGAATATCAGAAGGGATAGATTGAGAAGAGGATGGAGTATTTGTAAAGGGAATTAGTGAGAAGGATTTATCAGAAGGAGTTGGGGGAAGAATACTTAGAGGTGTGGGGTTTAGAATGGGAGAGGAAAAAGATGATGGAGAAGGATTTGGTAAAGTGAAGTTTACTTTTGGTTCAGATGGAGGTGATTGCAGAGATGGTTTAGGAACAAAAGGAGGTGGAGTAAAAACCTGCCTGGAGATTTGTACAGAAGAAGAAGATCTGGTTCTGCGAAAGGAATCTCTGATCCTTTTCTCCCTTCGTTCTTCAGAGTCCACCTTGTCAGGATCATAGGTGACTCTCAACTTCTTGGCTTTCTTAACCTCATCTTCTCGGGCTTTTCTTTTTAGCCTAGCCTTTAGTTCCTTCTGATCCTTCTTCAGAAGATCAGCCTTGGACGGAAGTACTCTGCCACGGATCCAAACAGGATCAATATCTGATTGCTTCCTAACACAATCTTCCAGGTAAAGCTTGACAACCTGATGCAGTTCTTTTTGAAATAAAGAGGCAAAACCTTCAACAACAACTCTTCTTGACAGGATGTCAGGAAAGCTTGTGCACACAGAAGGTACATTTTGAATGAGTTCCAGTCTGAACAAATCCACACCATTGAAGATGGGACCATGAACTACTCCAAGAAAATGGGACGCATTGAGTTTTCTGATGGAGTCCAGCACTTTGCTTTCAATCAGAATGTCTGAAATCATTCTTCCAAACGGAATAGTCGTTCTTGGAATATGAGGGTACTTCGCCCTTTCATCTTCTCTTGACTCAAAGATAGAAGTCTTCAGATTCTCAAACAGAATATGAGAGATGTTGATCTCAGTCTTTTTGCCAATGCAGAAAAGAGTATACTTGTGATCCGGACTGATGTAGGAGGAGGAGAGCATCCTCTTTCTATGGTGAAGGGAACCCAGAATAATCTCAGCCCATACTTTATAAAACGGCCTTAAGGTGCCCGTGTTATTAGAGTCAATTCCAAAAGTCAGAGAGATTTGTTGTTCAACTTTAGACCAGTCAACTGTTGCATGTCGAAAACCAGACCAACCTTCTTCATCATTCAGATTGTACAGCTTCCTGATGAGCTTTTCAGTGATAACCACTTCATGCCCTAGCACGAATGAAATGATGGCAGTTGGGGTAATCGTTGCATGTACCCAGAAATCCTTCACAAGTTCAGGATAAATTGGACCAACCAATTTATCAAGATATTTAGACCATCCTTGCTCAAAGATTCTTGCATCACACTTAAAGCCATTTGCTTTTAGGTTGTTGATGTCCACAGCAGATTCACATAGAACTTCCAGTTCTTCCGTGGGTATTAAGCATGTTTTCAATGGAGCATACTCATATTTGCGTAGAAGGATCTGTGTAGAAGTGAGTCTTTCTTTTGAATTTGATGAACAAGAAGATGAGTTCATGATGATTATGCTTTGAGATCAAATCAAAAACTAGGGTTTGTAAAAACAGATGCAACGAAAGGGATGCACAAAAGAGAGAGAGAGAGAGAGAGAGAGAGAGAGAGAGAGAGAGAGAGAGAGAGAGAGAGAGAGAGAGAGAGAGAGAAAGAAGGAATGAAGATGAAGCGGGTTATTTAAATGATTTGAAAATAACGAAATCATTATGCATTTAATGAGAAATGACATTAGGAGAGAGAACACGGTAAATGAAATGATTTAACACAGTTACCTAGGTCGGCGTCTTTTCAACTGCACGCTTTGTACTAACCGTACATACACGTGTTCACCATCAGATAAAAGATGACAACTGTAAAGTTTTGAATAGACTTTACGCCTTCTGATTCTGATCACTGCTTCTGATTGTCATTCTTAAGAAATGATCTTGTTCTGATAGGATCATCTTTCTTTCCAAGGATCACATCTTCTGAATGAGCTGAGGCAAGTCTAGGTGATCTTCTGACTGTTGGCTCTTCAGAAATCCTGAGATTCTCTAAAGATGCAGCAACTTGATCTTCTGATCCATTGCTTCTGAGACTGCTAGCTTCTGCAGCTTTGCTTCTTGGTTCTACTGCTTCTGATATATCAATATCAAAATCTGCAAAATTCTCAAACTGCTTTGGTTTTTCAAGACCAAGCTTATCATCAAACCTGATATTGATTGATTCTTCTACAATCAATGTTTCAGTATTGTATACTCTGTAGCCTTTAGAGCGTTCAGAATATCCAAGAAGGAAACACTTTTGTGCTTTAGAATCAAACTTACCAAGATGATCTTTAGTATTCAGAATAAAACATACACATCCAAAAGGATGGAAATATGAAATGTTGGGCTTTCTGTTCTTCCACAATTCATAAGGAGTCTTATTTAGAATAGGTCTGATAGAGATTCTATTCTGAATATAACACGCAGTGTTTATTGCTTCTGCCCAGAAATGCTTAGCCATATTGGTTTTATTGATCATGGTTCTGGCCATTTCTAGTAGAGTCATATTCTTTCGTTCTACAACTCCATTTTGTTGTGGAGTTCTAGGACAAGAGAAATCATGGGCAATACCATTTTCTTTGAAGAACTCCTCAAAGAATTTGTTCTCAAATTCACCACCTTGATCACTTCTGACCTTTATGATTTTGCACTCTTTCTCAGATTGGATCTGAGTGCAGAATTCAAAGAACACTGAATGAGACTCATCCTTGTGTTTCAAGAACTTTACCCATGTCCAGCGGCTATAATCATCAACGATGACTAATCCATATTTCTTCCCTCTGACAGATGCTGTTTTGACTGGGCCAAACAGATCAATGTGCAAGAGTTCTAACGGCCTTGAGGTAGAAACAACATTCTTAGACTTGAATGCAGGTTTGGAGAACTTGCCCTTCTGACATGCTTCACAAAGAGCATCTGATTTGAATTTCAGATTTGGGAGTCCTCTGACCAGATTTAGTTTGTTAATCTGAGAAATCTTTCTCAAACTAGCATGACCTAATCTTCTGTGCCAGACCCATTGCTCTTCAGAAACAGACATAAGACAAGTCACCTTCTGCTTCTCAAGATCAGAAAGATCAATCTTATAAATGTTGTTCTTCCTCTTGCCTGTAAATAGGATTGAGCCATCCTTCTGACTTACAGCCTTGCAAGACTTTTGATTGAAGATTATATCATAACCATTGTCACTTAATTGACTTATGGACAATAAGTTATGCGTTAATCCTTCAACAAGAAGTACATTAGTTATGGAAGGAGAGTTACCAAGACTTATGGTTCCAGAGCCAATGATTTTGCCCTTCTGATCTCCTCCAAACTTGACTTCTCCACCTGGTTTAAGCACCAGGTCTTGGAATGTAGACCTTCTTCCCGTCATGTGTCGCGAGCACCCAGAGTCCAGGTACCATGACATTTTGCTTTTTGTCCTCTTTGCCGCCAAGGATATCTGCAACAGAAATTATCTTCTCCTTAGGTACCCACAATTTCTTGGGTCCTTTCTTGTTAGTTCTCCTCAAGTTCTGATTGAACTTGGGTTTAGCAAAATATTTAACAGGAGGAACAACATGATATTCTTTAGGTTTGTCAGCATGATATTTCTTAGGATGTGTCACAAGCTTCTTGATGTGAACAGTGTTAAACTTTTGTGCATGTGAAGTGAGCCTAATATCATGTGCATGGCCATATTTGAATTGATCATACAATGGCTTGTATGTGATCTTCAGATCATCAATAGGTTCAAATTTATGTGAGGTATCACCCTCATAGCCAAAACCAAACCTTCTGTTTCCAGAAACACCATATATCATAGAAGCAAGATGACTTCTGCCAATACTTCTAGATAAGAACTTTCTGAAGCTCAAGTCATATTCTTTCAGAATATGATTCATGCTAGGAATGGATTTTTCTGTTTCAGAAGGAGATCCACTATCTTTGGATAGATTTAAAACTTTTTCCTTCAGTTCAAAATTTTCCACTTCCAGCTTCTTAGTTTCAAATTCAAACTGCTTCTTCAGCTTTTTGTATTTGATACTAAGATGAGCCTTGAGTTCCAGAAGTTCTGTTAAACTGGAAACTAACTCTTCTCTAGATAGTTCAGAAAATACCTCTTCAGAATCTGATTCTGATGTAGATTCTGATCCATCATCTTCTGTAGCCATCAACGCGAAGTTGGCCTGCTCTCCTTCAGAGTCTGATTCTGATTCTGATTCAGAATCATCCCATGTTGCCATAAGACCTTTCTTCTTATGAAACTTCTTCTTGGGATTCTCCTTCTGAAGTTTTGGACACTCGTTCTTGTAATGTCCAGGCTCATTGCACTCATAGCAGACAGCCTTCTTCTTGTCAGATCCTCTGTCACCAGAAGATTCTCCTCGTTCAAATCTCTTTGAGCTTCTGAAGCCTCTGAACTTCCTTTGCTTGCTCTTCCAGAGTTAGTTTACCCTTCTGGAGATCATGGACAGTTCATCTTCTTCTTCAGATTCTGATTCTTCAGGATCTTCTTCTCTAGCCTGAAAAGCGTTAGTGCATTTTTTAACATTAGATTTTAATGCAATAGACTTACCTTTCTTCTGAGGCTCGTTTGCGTCCAGCTCTATTTCATGGCTTCTCAAGGCACTGATAAGCTCTTCCAAAGAAACTTCATTCAGATTCTTGGCAATCTTGAATGCAGTCACCATTGGACCCCATCTTCTGGGTAAGCTTCTGATAATCTTCTTTACATGATCAGCCTTGGTGTAGCCTTTATCCAGAACTCTCAATCCAGCAGTTAGAGTTTGAAATCTTGAGAACATCTTCTCAATATCTTCATCATCCTCCATCTTGAAGGCTTCATATTTCTGGATTAGAGCAAGAGCTTTAGTCTCCTTGACTTGAGCATTTCCCTCATGGGTCATTTTCAATGACTCATATATATCATGGGGTGTTTCCCTGTTAGATATCTTCTCATACTCAGCATGAGAGATAGCATTCAGCAAAACAGTCCTACATTTATGATGATTCTTGAAAAGCTTCTTTTGATCATCATCCATTTCTTGCCTTGTAAGCCTTACGCCACTGGCTTTCACTGGATGTTTGTAACCATCCATCAGAAGATCCCATAGTTCACCATCTAGACCAAGAAAGTAACTTTCCAGTTTATCTTTCCAGTATTCAAAGTTTTCACCATCAAATACTGGTGGTCTAGTATAACCATTGTTACCGTTGTATTGCTCAGCAGAGCCAGATGTAGATGCAGTTGGATTTGTTTGAACTTCACCAGCCATCTTTTACTGAAGCGTTTTTCTCTTCCTGAATCTTTTCTAAACACGGTTAAGTGCTTGCACCTTAGAACCGGCGCTCTGATGCCAATTGAAGGATAGAAAAACACTTAGAAAGGGGGGTTTGAATAAGTGTAGTCTTAAAAAACTTGAACGATAAAAACAAATTGCACAGTTATTTTTATCCTGGTTCGTTGTTAACTAAACTACTCCAGTCCACCCCCACGGAGTGATTTACCTCACCTGAGGATTTAATCCACTAATCGCAACAGATTACAATGGTTTTCCACTTAGCCCACGACTAAGTCTTCTAGAGTATCCTAATCACAACCTGATCACTCTAGGAACAAATGCTTAGACACAAGCTAAGACTTTCTTAGAGTATCCTGACCACCACGTGATCACTCTAATTACAACTGCTTAGACACAAGCTAAGACTTTCTTAGAGTATCCTAACCACCACGTGATCACTCTAGTTACTTACAAATTAATGTAATCAATTCTAAGAGTATTACAAATGCTTCTGAAAAGCTATAATCACAACAGTGATATTTCTCTTAACGTTTAAGCTTAATCTCACTAATATATTACAACAGCAATGTAGTGAGCTTTGATGAAGATGAAGTTTCTGAGCTTTGATTTGAACAGCGTTTCAGCAAGTTAATATTCACAGAAATCGTCAAGAAATTGGTTAACTTTGCTTCTCATCAGAACTTCATATTTATAGGCACTTTGAGAAGATGACCGTTGGGAGCATTTAATGCTTCGCGTATTCCGTACAGCATTGCATTTAATGTTTCACTGTTTTGTCAACTACCTCGAGCCTTGTTCACGCTGTGTCTACTGACGTTGCCTTTAATAGCTTCCAACGTTCCTTTTGTCAGTCAGCGTAGCCTGCCACCTGTACTTTCTTCTGATCTGATGTTTGTGAATAAAACGTTTGAATATCATCAGAGTCAAACAGCTTGGTGCATTGCATCTTCTTGTCTTCTGACCTTGAAGTGCTTCTGAGCATGATACCATGAGAACTTCAGTGCTTCTGCATCTGATCTCAAGTTCTTCTGATGCTTCCATAGACCCATGTTCTGATTCTGCCTTGACCATCTTCTGATGTCTTGCCAGACCATGTTCTGATGTTGCATGCTGAACCTTCTGAGACAAAGCTTCTGAGCGCTGATTTGTGCATACTCTTTATATATTTCCTGAAAGGGAAATTGCAATGTATTAGAGTACCACATTATCTCACACAAAATTCATATCCTTGTTATCATCAAAACTAAGAATATTGATCAGAACAAATCTTGTTCTAACAAGAGTGAGTGTATCGATATTCCTACATTGTATGGGGTTGATTACGCTTGGAACCCCTTTGTTTTATTTTATGTTACACAAGTGCTTGAACTCTGTAGAAACTTAATAGATGACTCTGATACTGAGAGGACTTATGGTTTTAATAAGACTTTACTGAGATAGTATTATCATACCCCGTGTTGTTGTTTATATTTTTAGTTGATCAAGTTTCAGAAAAAGGAAATACAATATGACTTGATGGATGCAAGGAGACTTTCTTGTTTATTCCGTTTTTCCGTCGAGTGTTCTTAGGATTCTTATGTTTAGACATGTTGTATATGTATTTATGTTTGGTGTAACCTATGTAATTATATATATTTATGCCAGTTAGATTCTATTTGATATACTATTTGACGTATCAGTACCACCTATTATAATATCTCGTTATGATATTTTAGATTCTATATGATTGGGGTATTATAGTGACTATGTTGCTTTATTGTGTTTTATGAAAAGAAAAGGTCATGAAAGTACTAATGTCTATTCTCCTTGTCGTTTCTATTAAGAATCCCATGAATATAAAATGAGAAATAGGTCTGTGTCATCTTTCTTATGTGATATTGTTTCTAATTGAAAACCTAGCGACAATACGTGTTACATTAACTTTAGATGATCTAAAATGATTTGAGTACCTAAAATTAAGACTTTTTATAATACAGATATGTTTTACAATATTGAATGCTTAGTATCTCGATAGTAACTATTCAAAGCATACAAATGGAGATAAAAATCATTTCGCTTCTTTTTCTCCTAAGAAGGGAGGTTTCTTTCTTAAGGGGGTCTAAAAAAAAAGAATTCTTGATTTTTGTACTATTGGTATGTTTTATAATCTAATGATCGAGGATGTTCTTTTAATTGATAGTTTAAAACATAATTTGTTAAGCATTAACCAATTATGTGACAAAGATAATAATATAATTTTTTATTTGTCTATATATAGGGTTGTAAAATTTAAAACTAATCAATCTTTTTTTAATAGTTTAAAAAGTGAGAAAACCTATCCCGTTAATTTTAATAAAATCCCTTCAAATGAGGTATTTTTTTAAGTAGTGAGGACGAATCGTGCCTATGACCACGGACGAACCATCCAAAATTTTGGGATGTGAGGGCAATATATTTATATAATATTGAATATTGATTTTTGTTATATGTATTTCTGGAGAAAATTTTCTCTTTTGCCAGGTATCAAATAACTCATTCTTTTCATGACGCAAGTTTGACAAACCAATTATTAAGTTCTTGTGGACTAATTTATTCAAATGGCTAATGTGAATATGGACTATTCTTCTATGTTATAGGCTATGTACTAAGTTAGAAAATATCTGTAACAAATCTATGCACTATTGTCGTCTCTCAATTAAAAAAGTTAAGCAAATATAAAGTGCGAAAATAGTAAAAATATTGTATATTTGAATCCATATTGCAGTTTAATGCAATTTAATTTAAGCTATGGTTTTATGAAAAGTCAAGAGTGGTCGAGGTTGGAAATAACTGCATGCAGTGTTTCACTTGTTGAAGGAGAGGATGAATTCACTGTCTTGCTAGGTTCTCCAGCTTCAAATGGAGGACGTAACCTGAAAATTTGGATATGAAATTACTCAACGGATTGTAAAACTCTAACAATTATGCTATAATGAATCAAAGTACTCACCGTTGGCGAAAATCTGAGGATTGCATACGAAAACGGAGCAAGGAAGAGCTCCAACAGCAGCCGGTGAAATTAGTAGCATTCTCGGGTATGTTGATGCTTGACTGCATGTAATCGTGACATAAGGAAAACAAACACGGTTAATTGAGTTATTTGTTTTGAAGGAGTGCTAGCAACGCGCTCGTTGATTTATGCACTTACAGTTTGTCCTTGGGAACTTTGATCAGCAGATGGCTCTGAAGACCTTTTCTTATTGTTTCTCCTTTCATGCACAAGAAGAATTGCACATTTGCAGGTGAAGTATAGAAGCAACAATCCAAGAGACGAAATAATAACGAATTCAATCACAATAATTGATCCTAATGCTGTTACACAAATAGAATGAGCTTGTAAGTCACTGAACGAAACACCTCTATTCTTTCGATTTTCTATTAAACTCGGATTGAGAAACCTGCTACTTACTGTGAGCAAGAAATGAATCCATTGGTTGCTTTCTCATCAAGTTAACCATAGCCTCAGTGTATAATGGCACTGTCATTCCTTCTTCACAATCTGGATAACATCCATAGCTTCCCATGTCATTCAATGTCAATGTTAATGTTGCTCCACGTTCATCTCCCTGGACAAAAAAGAGAGTAAAAACCTATGAAACATGAGTACAGACACAGACACGCCTTTTTTTAGAGGTGTGGTGCTACAGAGGAAAAATAATGAAAACTAGTGATAACATCACTCACATGATAATAGAGTTGCTGCATAACAGTATTGCAGTCATTTACTGTGCCTTGAAATCTGATTCCACCAGCTTTGACCATAAAGTGCTTTGAGATAGTTACATATGTTTGAAGAGACTGCCACTGATAATTACTCCTGTGCTTCACTTCAGTTGTGTTGATCAAATGAAATGGAAGATTTGTCGCTAATAATCCATCGCTTACTTCCATAGAAAACATCATCAGAAAATGAGCCTCGCCAACGGGGAACGTGAGAAGATCGGGATCTCCAATGTAAAACTCAAACTTGTCTTTATTTTTGTCAAAGATAAGTCTCTCATTTTCGTCACTCATCAATATGATGAAGTAAGGGACTCTTATATATGGAGGATCATTGATAGGATCTACAAAAATCGGAACACTCAATGAATTTACCCCATTCTTATTCTTCGCGGAGACTTGAATGGTATCTGAACCATAAAAATTCTCATTTCTGCAAAACAAAAAAGAAGAATTAACAACACTGACGTCCGAGCATGCTGGCGTGAATCATCAGTTTCATGTGGATTGTATATTACCCGAGGTACTGAATCGACTGAAGCGCGATATTAATAACTTCCACCGAGCCTTCTAGTGTTAAACTGTTTTCTGTTTCGTTTCCTGCATTAATTGTAAGTTCACTCCACATTGGTTCTCCAAATTGCATCAGCACCGGAGACAGAAATATACTTCCAGATTGTGCTCTCAGATTGACAGTTATATTTTCCAATAGATTTGAATATGTTATCTCAAAACCAGAAAAACCGCTGCAAGAGATCATAATAATAAGACAATATACAGAAAAAGACTAATCATCAACTAAAAAGTATTGCATAATTTCTTCACAAATATTTATATATGATGCAGATACAGACCCGAATCTCGGACTTATCAGATCTTCTGTTGCTTGCAGTTGACTTGGAACCGAAGCAAACTGCGGTGGAATATTGAGAACAGAAATGTACACAGAAGCCGTAGCAAGATTTCCATTTATATCAGATATTGTATACCAAAAAGAATCATTTCCATAGTAATCTTGATAGGGTGTGTAGCGAAAGATCCTTCCGTTCTGTATAAGTGACCCATGATCTGACTGAAAAAGTACAACAAAAAGGGTTATTTATCGTAATTCAAAAGAATACGAAGAAATAAAGATGAAGAATCAACATAGAGTAAGAGGAAAAAGAAGATTAAGAAAATGTTTCGGAACGAATTGGCAGCATATCTTACTTTTGAGAATTCAACTATACTTGCATTATCACCAGCAAAATAATCATTTTCCAAGGCATTAAAGGCAATGGATTCTCCCTCCCAAATAGATAATGTATCATCATTGGCCTTAGGAAAATATTCATCTGTATATAAAGAAGCATATTTTGCCAACATTAGATTAATAAATAGCACATTGTTGTCCACAAATCCTAGCTCAACTGACATAAGCCGATATTACTAGGCTGAACGCTATAACCAACGTTCGAACTCTGGTACTAACGTTGTGTGTGTGTGAGTTTCTTATAATTACTAACTACCACATTGTCTACCGACGAAAAAAAATATCACATTGTTTGGACTTACTACTATACACATTGATACTGAGGGGACATGGCAAGAAATGCATGCCATCAAAAGAAGCACAAATCTCATAAGTGCCAACATCTTTAACCATATAACTGCAAGTGTATGATCCATCCGCATTATAAATGGTGTCCCAAGTTGAAAATCCCAAACGATTAGTTGAAGTAATCTCTAATTTCAACCTTGATTCTTGCGAGAGGACCGGGTTCAAATATGAATCCAAAACCTGTACAACTATTTCATTCTTTGATAGTTTTGGTACCTTTGAAGAAAACCTCACCACACTTGACAAGGAGATATTTACTTCACCTGCAGCAAGCTAATGGCGCATGAGAAATGATCGGAACTATTAATAAATATATGAAAAAATTTACCTAACAAAAACCATTTTTGGTACCTGGTTTTACCTCTTTTCTGAATGAATGGCCCTCATTCAATATTATGTTTCCACAATATACACTAAGGTTATAAAACCCACTTTTCTCTGGTGTGTATTCCACTTGAAATACGCTGCTAATTATGTTTGTGTTCCTCACATTGTTGCCTATATCAATTGAAAGTGAAGGTGATACGGCGGTTTCCATACCGTTGTATCTCATTTTTGAGTCCATTCCACTCCCTAATATCAAGATCAATCATCAATGAATTATAACAAGCAAAATACAATGACCAAATGTACTAAAAAAGTATCATTTGAAATACCATTATTGTTTATAATGGGATATATAGTTGGTGAAACACTATACGAATCGTTATTTTTTAAGATTTGTACTTGAAGTATGCCTTCTTCAACAGGAGAAGGATATTGATACATGTCATTCAAATAAACCGAGAATTCTGCTTTTATCCCTGCAACTGAATCATTTAAACCAGATCCATTGATAACACTTTTTACGCCATCACAATAACCTGATCGAAAAAAACAAACAATGAGATAAACTTAAACTAAAAATCCGCAAGGAGGGAGATAAAAGAATTAGCATGAAACTTTACCGACAAAAACAGTATATACATATGGCATATTGGAAATGCTTTTGTTATGTTTGGCATCATATATTGTTAGCAGGAAGTTCCCTGGTTCCCAATTACCAAACGAAAACAACTGAATTCCCGCTTCCCCTTCCTCGAAATGAAGATCTGCTATCGGTATCGACAAATTTGTGTCTCTTTCAACGACTTCAACGTCAAATGGATACAGTCCCCAAACCAGATTTCCGTATTGATCCAACTGATGTATAAAGATCTCCATCTTGGAAGACAATTGCCATGCATGATGTTCGATTTTCCATTTAGCAACACATTTAGAGACATCTATAACTCCTGGATTCACTTTTAACGGTAAGGGAGAACCGTTCAAAGTTTGATTTCCTCCTTCGATCCGCAAAGAGAAGTTTCCAGATTTGGTGACTACAAACTCAATGACTATATAATCAAACTCATTCCATGCCATGTTGGAGATTTCAGGTTCATTTGCAATAGAACCATTGTTACTTAACACATGCAACTTAAAATCAGGCATATAGGAAACTTGTGTTGTCTTAGATATTCCATTCCCAAATGCATCTTTAAGTAGCACCATAATTGTTGCTTTTGAACCAGCTTCGAACTCGTATTTCATCCCCTTCCATGATGCTATACACACAGATGGATACATGTTCCCTTCAACCAAACAATAGCATTATCAAACATCAATCAATAAATACACACATACGAAAACCGAATAAACCTATATTATGTATAGTGTCATGATATGCGCTAACTAATTCAGACAGACAGACACGAAAGTACTTGTCCTGGCGGTTAAGTTAGGGTTTTGATGAAACCTGGTTCAACTTGGAAATGCAACGACGAGTCAGAAACTTTGTAACGATCTTCATCAATGAGGACATTGAACAATCCAACCCTAATGGGAGTGAAGGAAATCTTCCAATTATCAAAGTCTCCTTGGAAATCCGACAACACGGTGGATACATAGGAACTATTTCCCTCCTTTCCATTGACAGTAAGTATGGGATGGAAAATATTCCTATCAATTTTATCACCATTCTCAAGTACTTTAACCTTAATGGTTGCAGTTTCACCAGTCCTAAATGTACCTATATCATCCCACCAACTGAAAGCAATCATAGGCAATTGTGATCTATCTGAACATCCAAAAATCAAACAAAATATGATTAAGATTCTGCATAACTTGATATAATATTTTCAACAAGAAGAAAGAACTGTGCTGCATATTGGTTACCCGTGGAATAAGATATTGGGAAGAAAGAGAGAGCATAGAGTGAAATGAGAATTAGTGGAAACTTCATTTTCCTGCATGAATGTGAAATTGATCAAAATAGCATAACAGTGCAATGAAATGTGATTTCTGTTCATGAAGGAGGGAGCGGTTAGAGGCAGTTATAAAATAACCAAAAGGATGCCGTTTTGAAAAAATATATATTTTTAAGAATTGCAGATCAGTCCCTTTTATGTTTGGATTTATGACTCGCACCCAATTTCTTTGCTATATATTTGGTGAAGGAGGGAAGTGATTATTTTCAAACGAGCCTTAGATTTCCTGATCAGTCCACCAGCACAATCAATGGTGAACTCCGTTTCTGACTCACCTCCATCACCTCTATCACTCCGACCACCACTTCCTCTTGTTTTCTTCCAGAATACCGTCCTCATCAAGAGTAATGACATGACTTATAAAATGCGATATGAGGCTTTTGATATCGTCAACAATGTTAGTCTATCTTTCTTTTTCTTTTTTTTCGATTTTCTTTCTGGGTTTTGGTTTCCATGATGTCTAGTTTCATAAAGTCTTGAACTTTTCTTCAATCATGTATTAATCTGCAGGCGTTTAAGAAACACTTATTGAAGGACACAGAACCTGCTATGGAGATAAAGAAAGAGTTTGATAAAAGACATGGCCCCCATTGGCATTGCATCGTTGGTGCCAAATATGGTAACTCTTTTCTCTTTATATTCTTGATGATGAGATTCATATTTCCTGATGCCATTGAGTTGTTTGTGATATTCTTCTTACTGTTGTGATGTTTAGAGATAACACATTCATGGAGTTTTCTTTCTTTTTTCAGGCCCATCTCTATAACTTACAGGCTAAAACGCCACCTTTATTTCTATATGAGTCTGAGACCGGTCTTACTTTTTAAACATGGATTGCCAGCAATATGAAGTTTGATGGTGGCAAAGTTGACAAAAGAATGAGACTTGTCTTGTGATCATGCTGTTGTCTGTGTTAAGACTATCATCAACATGTATAATTGATGTCAAATTTGAAAATGAATGCATTTGTCTGTGTTATTTGACTAAATAGTCATTGTACACACAAAAGTATACTTAGTGAGATACATATTATATTGTGAAATACATATGTTGGCCTTTGTACTAATCTGAGAATATAGAATATTATGATGCCATACTGCTAGAGTGAGACTAAACATGCTTGTTTTCCAAAAACTATACATATTGGATGTCACATTTTCAAGTTACAGTCTTCTGGTGTGGCCTATGAATTTTGGATGTCACATTATGTATGTGTTATTATGCTATTAGTACTTTGAAGATTTTTATGATTTTTATTCTGATTAGGATATCAATAATTGGACAGTCTGCATTATTCTGGTTAGGATCCGTACTAGGATAACCTACATTATTCTGCTTTGGATAATTAATTAGACAACCATCATAACGATCCAATTGAGCTTAGGCTTAGATAGAGAGTTACACTTGAAAGATGTATATATTAACTAAAAATATAGTTTTAGCGATTTGTTAAATACAGTATATAAGAACATACAGCGTGCTCGTTATGAACAATTGATTATTAATGTGGCATCAGCCTTGGATGGATATCAATTTTCCCTTCCTTTTTCGACTTCTGAGGTAGAATCTACCGCAGTGGGATTTTGCATTTACATGAAGGTGATCTAACAAGAAATCTGGTCGTCTTGCTGATGATTTTAAATAAACTAATAAGATTACGGATTCTATGAAAAAACCATTTCCTATGTGCTACAAGCTTTCATTACCAGTCATTCGAGAGTTTCATGCAATGAAATGGTTTTCTAATCACTATATAAAATACAAGCACAATAGTGAGAACTATGCGAAACTGATCTCGAAGGCTCAATCTGCTAAATAGGGATGTCAACTTGCCTCCGTTAGCAGGGATCCCATGAGGATTTCCTATTTGGGCCCTAAAGACGGTGAATTTTTCCCCCGCGAGGACGGGGATGGGGAACAAAGTCTTTCCGAAGGACTTCGGGGACGGGGGTGGCGTAAATATCCCCCGCCCCGTGGAGTCCCCGCCCCGCATAAAATAGCCAAATGTCCTTAATTTATTATATATATAATTTTAAATTATTATGTAAGTCTATTTGTCATTTCATATAATTAATCTTATACACAAATTTAAAATATATATGTATTGTTAGTAAAAGAGTGAGATCTAAATGATTATTTCAAGTTTATTTAAAGTTTGAAATTTTGGTGCTCATGACACTCAATATTATAGATTAAATATTGTTAAAACAATATTATTTATCGTAAAGGAATAATTTATAAATTTCTCGTGGTTACTTTTTGAAGCTTTTACTGTTAATTTAGTTTTAAAAAAATAATAATCATGTCTATGGATCTCTGCATGGGGATCCGTGGTGGGGACCCGCGGGGATCCGCAGGGACGGGGATGGGGGACAAAATCTCCCCGTAGCGGGGACCCGAAGCAGGGATGGGGAATAGATTCGATGACGGGGATTATGATGGGAATGTATCCCCCGGCCCCGCCCCGTCCCGCCCCATTGACATCCCTACTGCTAAATGCCCCCTTTCAGTCCCTATGTGATTTGAAGACAGATATTAAATGAACTTATCAATATTTAATAGGCTAATCCTGCCCTTGGTGCATAATAGGTAATTTCAATGTGCTTATAAACAAAACTTTCACTGATGAGTTTTTTAGTTGGACCAATCAAAATGAGTTTATGCATCTTGACATTAATGGTAGTTATTACATTTGAACCAGTGGGAGAAAAGGTGGTGCTTACTCTTCTATTAGACTTGATAGAACCATTTATAATAAGAATTGGCTAGATAAGGGCGTGAATACAAATATCCACGAGGGGCAAAATTAAAAATAAACAAAACACTAGAGCCTAGTGTGTCTTTTCTTCTAGAAATTTATCTTAGACAAGTACGGGAGAGCACATACTATCTTTTGGGTCCTGAGTAATCTCTATAGGGACCTTATCCTCCTCATCTACAAGCTAAACTTCCTTGACGACATTAAAGAGATCTAACTCGTTGAGGTTGAGGTTAGGGTACAAGAACGCTACTTGGGACTTCACCTTTTCAAAGGCCCTATCTTCAGAGGCGAAGGTGTTATTTTAAGTATCCACCAAATATTTCAGGGAGTTACTTCTTGTGGATAGGGGTGGAAAAAGGCTAGGCTAATAACAGGGGCCCTAAACAACATAGGCCCAGGCAAGACCATACTTGTTTTTTTAAAATAGAAAAGGCTTATGTTTTTCTTTAAGCATATTTAATTAAAAAGATTATGTCACAGGCCATAAAAAAGCCTTTTACGCCTATCAGACCGGCCTATTTAAATAAATATGAATAACTTCATTATTATTATTATATTGTATTTGAATTTTAAATTAAAATACAAAAATAAAGCTTAGTTATCTTGAAAATCCTAGGAAAATAAGTTGAAATAACTTTATAAAAATATCAAAAGTTATTTTCATAAGTTCTCTCAAACAAATAGTATCACAAAACTTATCTTAATAGGTAAACTTGAATAAGTCAATGCAAATAAAAATTTAGTCTTGTTGATCTATGAGTTTGTTAGTCTATTTAAACTTTAATTGAATTTCTTAATTACAAATGTTCAAAAAAAATTGGCTTTTATGTAGGCTAATAGGTCAACCAGGCCTTTGAAAATGTCAGACTCAAACCTAAAAATAAGTCTATGATAAGCCGTATGCCAGACTTAGGCTTTAAAATTTTTAAAAGACTAGGATCAGGTTTAACAAAGCCTAGCTCGGCCCACCCTATTTCCACCTTTACTTGTGGAGTTCCTCTGTCTGGGCAAACACCTTCAAAGTGGTTAATTCGGCCACCACCAAGGCCAACTTCTCTTTCAGCTTATTGACCTCTTTGCCTTTAGCCTTCTCAAACTCCTTCAGCTTGTCACGTTCCTCAATAATCGAATTCAAAGAGCTTTTGGCCTCAATAGCCTGTTCTTTCTAAGTGTTCAACCAGACTTTGGGTTTGGCAACTCGCTGGTCAAATTCAGAGTAGGCATTGAACATCTCCCGCTCTACCAAGAATCCCCTCAACACGTGGGTCTCCAATGCATTTTCCATCTAAATTCCCTCATATGCTCCGCCATACGGTGGTCATTTGGGAAGGCAAAGGGAAAATTCAGGCACGTTTCTGCGTTGCCCAAGGCATCAAAATCTTTGTCCCATGGGGGATTGTACCTTGTTCCCTGTGGAGCAGAGGAGGGTTCCCATTTTGTGGGCATTCCTTCCAAATTAAAGAAGTCCTATTGCGTCTCCAAATCGATGGCAGGCTAAGGTTTCACCTTCTTGAAGGGCGAGGGACAGGGGTCTGAGTGACAGTGCCCGCCTGGACATCCATGGAGGCTTCATAATTTTTAACGCATGGGCGGTTATAATGAGTCCTCCATCGACCTTCAAATTCCCTTTTTCCAACAGTCCTCCAAAAAGGCTCGTGGTATTGTCACACCATGTCTCCCCACGAGCGACTTTTTGATGGGCTTCATGAGTTTTCTTCTGCTTAACGGTTAGTGGCAGCATACGTTTTGCAAACAAAGTGGGGGCATCAGTCAAAAGCATCAAAAATATTATGCAAACCCTAAACAACACCTAGACTTACATAAGTAATCACCAATTTTTTTATCATAATTCCTCCTCTTATCAAATTCCACCATCTTCCTGGAATACATTATCCGGAACTCGTCTGGGATATTGATGGGTTACTTCTGCAAGTATACAGAGTGTATCAGAGTAATATAAAAGGTTGTCGAACCGACAGAAACCTAATGGTCAATCTATCATTTTCTATTGCTACAGTGTTTATCTAAGGCGATCAAAATGGGATTGGGATAGGTAAAAAAACAAAATAATAGACTTGAATTAATTAGGAATGTAATACTGGAATGCGGCTTGCATCGGTCTATGGAAATCATATTTTTCCTAAGTTGAACTACCACCTATGGGACAATACTTTCTTCCTTGAAAAAAATTAATTAAAAACGAATTGTCGCTCTCGCGTATTCGGAACCGAATTTTACTCTCTAAATTATACTGACTGCTCTCGCGTGCCCGACGCGCTATGCATTAAAGTAGCAAAAACATTTTTTAGAAATTGGATTCTTTTACTTAGTTGAAAAGTGGTTTTGATTGGAATATTTAACTTTAAAGGGTTCTCGGCTTTCGCTCGGCCATCCGGATCCTAAACTTATAAACCCGTCTGAAAACAGTTTTTAAATCACTTTCTGAAAATATTAAACTTTCCTAATTGATTAAGAAAGTGCTTTCGTGGTGTTTATCAAACAAAAACTTAACAATTTAATCTTAAGTACCGAACGACTTTCAATCTTAAGTAAGCATTGTTTTCTCTTTTCGCAATTTTTTAAATTTTTTGTTATAGCTCAAGAAAATGGGAGAATCAATAAACAACAGAAAACCACGCATAAAGACTCTACTATAACACTAAAAACATGCAATTTTGATAAACACCACGAAAGCACATGTAATGACTCAACTATAACACTAAAAACAAAATTTAAAAACATGCAATTTTAAAGAAAACGATAAATGAAACATAAATCTACCTAGAAAACAATAAATAAAAGCAAGAAAGTTCTTCTCCTGCTGGTGAAAGCTGGAGAGTCGGATGAGGAAATCTTATCCGGAGCTATTTTGTTCATGTATTTTTTAGGGTCAAAATTCTATAAATGGGGGAGAGTTCTTATATCCCGAATTTGATTAATTTATTTAATCGAGTTATAATCCAATTATTTAGCATGTTGAATGCTTTTAATTCAATACATTATGATTTTTATATATGTATGTGGTATATGGTGGGGTGTAGTGAGAGTATTGATGGGTTGGTATAATTATTAAAATAATTTTAAAAAATTAGATTTCATAGTTATTTGTAATTAATTAAAATAAAATAGGAAAATAGTTAAAATTATAAAGTTGGGGTTAAAAGGAGATAAAGGAAAAATAAGGGAAATACGAGTATGAGGAGAATAGTAGAGGGGAGAAAAGTAGAATTATTAGTAAGATAGAATAATTATGTTAATCTAATTTATTAAGGTTGGTGTTGCGTAGAGCAGTCAAAACGTGAAATTAGAGTTTTGGAGAAAGGAGGAAAAAAGCAAAGGGCTTAGGAAGAAGGAGAGGATTCACTATCAATGAAGAGCAATTGTTGCTAGGATTCAGAGGTAAGGGGGAGTTCTTCTATATTTGTGTTTTACATGAAGGGTAGAGAGGGACTCTAACCCTCCTCTAGGAATCGTGTTGAATCTGCTCTAATTGTTGTTGTATGTTAATCTGAAAATTTATGATTGGGTTTGTTGTTTTTTGATGTTCATGACTGATTTCGTGTATGATTATGACTGTTTATGTTCTATGTGATATATGTCATTGTTGAGGTTTGAAGGTTTGAAACCTAAACATGATTTTCATGAAATTGATTAATAAATTGAGTAAATCTTGAGCTATCATGTTATGATGATAATGATATGATATGTGCTATGTGTTTTTCTGGGTGAACTAGGATGCTAGAAATCAGAATTTGGGGTTTCAATCGAGTTCCCTAGTGAATTTTCATGTTTCTGCATTCTGGTACAGGGTAACGGGCGTCACCCAGGTGACGAACTGACTGTCAGGCACCTTAAGCAAGGTGAGGACATCACCAAGCTAACGGGGATACCATCAAGGTCTTCAGGCTTAGTTTTACTAGTCGGTCGTCACTGAAATGTCGTGTTGGGGTTTTTGGGTGGATAACGGGCGTCACCGTGGTGACGGGCTTCCTTTCATGCTGTCAAAAAAGGCAATTTTGTCCTAGTTGGTGTAATTCGAGTTGTCGGTTCAAAAGTTTTGATGTTGTTTTGTAGTTTAGTCGATATGTGGCTACTAGTTGGGTTATTTTGGTGAATAATAATTGATTAAAACTATGTAGGTGATCATCATAGATCAATTATGTTGTGTTATGATGTTGTGAGTTTTTGGTGAATGATCATTCGATGTATGCATAATTGTGATTATTGTGTTGTAGTGGTAGTTCAAAAAGGAGGACTATGTGATGCTATTTTGCGCTTTATTATGGTTAGAAGGGGAATTGTAAACGTGTTATTGTTGTTGTTGTTGCATCGATAATATACCATGCATCATGTTGTGTTTTTTTGTGAAAGAAACGAGTCACAAGTTCAAAAGGGGATACGAGTGACTTGTCTGGAGCTTAAAAAAGGGGTATGGGGTTCGACACTTTATTGCTAATGCACTAAATATGCATCAATACCTACAAAATGAATAGAAAATTATCAAATGGTCCATAAATGAATCGAAAAACTCAAAAAATACATAATATGTACAAATATAACGAAACTGTACGCATCCACGCACAAGTTGAGGAAAAAGAGACGATAAGTGCTGCAAAACTATATACAAAAACAACTACACTTTGGCACTTATCAAAATCTCCCCAACTTAAACTTGTTTGTCCTCAACAAAAATCAAATAACTCAAAGAATCAAAAGTAATAAACCAAAGAATCGTGAATCAACAAGTTTTTAAAACTGAAGACAAATGTACGGTTCAAACAAAAACACACAACAAGGTAAATACTTACCACAATCCTACAACGACCACATATAAACGAAACAAATCCTAAGTACAAAAATCATTTTAAACATTCTAAAACAATACAAGCTCACATCATTAATCACACCTAGCAAAATTCATCAATAGATGAAAAACACACAAGGGTGAGGACATTTGACACTCATCCAACAATCTTGCAAACAAAAGACTAAATTATGCATTCATCCAAAAATCATATTGAAAATGCAAAGGCAAGAATCACAGGGGCTTTTCAAGGTTGTAATGTGACTTAGTTTATAAATAAAGGATAATACCTAAAGCTAATCGAAACAAAAACTTGCCTAAATCTAAGGGAGTGATCAATCCACAAAGTTTCACGCAACAAAATCTCGACCAAACTTCTTCTTTAATCCCAAGTTGTCAAACCAAAACATACTACTTATTAGCACAATTATTCGCTTCTCTTTTCTTTTTCAAAACTTTTTTTCTTTTTTCTTTTCTTTTTCTTTTCAACCTCATAGCAACAACCAAATAAGTAGCAACCATTTCTCTCCACAACTTGAATTCAACCAACATTGAAGTGTGAATACTCCCTACTTTCTAAGGCAAGGTAAAAATTCAAACCAAAAGTCAAGGTTGAGGGTTCAAGAAAACAAAGAATCAACATCCATACAAAAAGGATAACCAAACACTCATAGACAAGTATTTAGCAAAAACAACATGGACATTGACAAAAGGCTAAAAAGGGATACAAATGATCAGACACTCACAAGGTGAATTGACTATTTGGCCAATGTGGTTGTGCTCAAAATGAAAAAAAAAATTACCTTGATCCTTTTCATGCATTCATACCATCAACACAAATAAAATATTAAGCATAATAAAATCTAGTTAAAACAAGAATTATGGCTTTCAGCATATGTGAACAATGGAAAGCTTTCTAACATTTATGGGTAAAAAGGGAACTAAAGTGATTCAATCAAAAAGCAAGTAATGCACAAAGAATGAATGGCATGGTAATTATACAAATGATAAGTTTCCCAAACATGCTATGCTATAGAAATCGATAAATAAGTACCTGGTGTGTACCAATTTTTGAAAACTAGCATTATCATACATCTGCAAGTTGAATCAATCAAAATCGAAAAATCACCTCGAAATTCTTCGAGTTACTGGACCAAAATTGGACGATAAACAACAAAAGAAAATTATTAGAAAAAATAAAACTATTATTTACTACTAAATAGCCTTGGTGAAAGTGGGAAAACGGCGGGCCAAGTGAATAAAAAAAACACTGGCACAATCCTGCAGAGCGCGCTACACCAGTAGCAAAAAAAAACAGGACAGTAAAACACAGTCCTACAACCAACCTCCACAATCACCTACACTATCTCATTTACACAACTAAACAGAAAAAACAAAACTTACAATCGTTGGGGTGCCTCTCAACAAGCACTTGTTTTACGTTGTTAGCTCGACGCCTTTTATCATTTCGTGCTTGGAAAGTAACTTCTCCATGACACGACGGTGCTCTCGCCACAAATCAACCTAAAGAAATCATTCTAACCCAAACACTTAACAAACGAATAAAAAACAAAAGTATACATAAGTATGTGTCAAAACACAAATATTCACAAAACTTTAATTAGCTAAACAAATTGAAAAGTGAATATTAGAGATTTCAAAACTGGTCCTATTTAAATTTGTTTAGCCAACACTAAATTTACAAGTGTGATAAACATAAACATAGAAATTCACAAGTATAAAAACATGTACACATATAGAAGTATGTACGAAAACTCAAAAACCTTGAAACTATCGCAATGCTATCTAATACCAAAATCAATCCCCGGCAACGACGTCATTTTATTGAAGCGGTAGAGGACAAGCAACAAAAGATTTGGAAATATTTATCTGAGAAATTATCGTCTCCACAGGGACTGGTTGGAAAAAATTTCCGTTCGACGGATTCTTAGTTCTTGAGTTCGGGTTAAATGGGTTTCAAAGTAAAGTGCGGAAAAGTAAATTATCAACAGATAATAAATGCACTTTCGAGAGGAGAAACTAATCTGACACAAATGTAAGCTACTCACTTAAACCTATTACTCTGTTGTACTTAACTTACAATACTCATTAGAAACACCACATATCCCTCACATCAATGTTCATTTCTGCAACACCAACGAGAGTTCATCCATATTGCTCTCTCGGTGATGTCTCAACCGATCGAACATCACAGATGTAACATGTAACACCCAATAATTTCATAAATTAAGTTAATTAGAATTTAAATTAATTATTTGGAATTAATTAATTAAATTGAATTATTGGAAAATGGTGAAAGAATGTTAATGGGCCAAGCGTCGTGTCTAGTAAAAAGGGGGTGCTATAGGTTAGGCCTTTTACTAAACTTATTCATTATTTTTCATAAAAACAAGGAATTTTGGGAAATAGAGTAAAAAGAGCTAAAGTGGAGAAAAGCTGAATACGTGAAAGAACAGAGAAAGGAGAAGAAGAGGAAGAGAGATTTCAAGACTTTGAATCAAGGTAAGGGGGACTTTTCCTTTTAGTATCTCTTATATTATCATAGGTGATAAATTGATTGATATATGGATTGATTCAATTAGATATATTGGGATTGTTAGGTTTAGGAATGTCATAGTTTAGGGTAATTGATGAAATTGCCACTATTGATTGAAAACCTGTTTTTGTGGATGTTTGATGATGTGTGATGAAGTATTTGATGACTATATACCTTAAATTGATGTTTAGAAGTGACTTTGGGTGTAGGATGTGTGAAATTGCAGGTCTGTCATAGAGGTGAGAATCTGCTGAATCGCACGTCCGCTAAGCGGCCCTTGGCTCGCTAAGCGGATGCTGTTCGTTTTTCAAAAAAAAAAAGGACTCGCTAAGTGGACCTAGCCCGCTAAGCAGAGGTCCCAATGTGGTTCGCTTCTGCCATACGCCGCTTGAAGCATGGTTATTGAATTTCAGGTGCATAAGCGCGCTTGACGGTCGCTGAACGGACCTTGTTGTACACAAATTTTTCTAAACTTTGAAATAGCATATCTTTTAATCCGTGTATCCTTTTTGAATGCTGTTTTGAACGTTGAAAAGCTAATTAAATATTTTATATGATGAAATAATGGGATGGGGAGTGGCCCGATTTTATTTTGAAAATCTCAATTTAATTAGTTTGATGGAATTAAACATTGTGTGCATGTGATGTTAGGTGTAACAATGTAATTAATGTGGCAATGGCTTGATTTTGATTATTATTATTATGATTGTATGATGAAGATGCGAACGACTCGAATGATGTTGATAACATGTACATACTTTATTCGGTGTTGTGGTTTTGAGATGAATTATTCATCGTTATTGGTGATGGTAAGTATGTTATATGTGCATTCATTCATAAATCATTTTCGTGATGGATCCTGGTGATGATTGGATCAATGGTGGACATAATTCCCATTATGTGTAATTTGTGTCGGTGAGACTGTATTTCGGTGATGTTTAGATTAGTCGGGTGGATTGATTCCACGGCTTATTGGTACCACATGCATAGTGTCAGTTGGGTCATATGCATTTTGTCATAACATGATTGAATGGATTTCAGTGTTATGTTGTGTGATGCATTTGTTGTGTATTGATGAATGATAGTTGAGAATCTGAATATGTATAATTGGGTGAATGATATATTATGACGCTTGTTGCTTATGAATGCATAATATTTATTAATTGTAAATGAGACTCACCCTTACATGTTGATATTTTCAGATTGAGGTGTAGCGGCTTATTGCTCGGTGAGGATGGCTTGTAGAGTTCATTTGTTAGTTTGGTGTCATTTCAGTTATGCTCTGATAGTGTAACACTGGGGGGACGATAGTTTTTTTAGATTTTAACCATATTACTCTATTTTATTTGGTTTTGGATTATGTTTCCACTGGTTTGTATTGGTGATGTTATACTATTCCGTTGTGATAAACATGAACTGTTATTTGGTGAATCGTTTCCTAATAAAGCATGACAGATGACATATGTTTTGGTTTAAATTAATTGTGACATCCTTGGTTGTATGTTTTTTTTACTCTGGTTTTATTAATAATTGTCGCGGGGTTTAGAAGGGTGTTACAATAGTGGTACCAGAGCATAGTCGGTCGTGGTGACCAGAGTCTTAGTGTCAGTTATTCCCTTGTATGCAACTAGTGCGAGTTATCACTCTCGATACTTTAGGTGCTAATGGAATTGTTTGTGATTAGCAGAACAATGGCTGGAAGAGGTGGAAGAAACGACGATGCAATTATTGAGGCTCTGGGCATGATTGCTGGTGTGTTGGGAGAGAATGCCAATGGAGCTGGGATTGGTGCTGACAGGCAATTGGGGAATTTTCAGAGGAATAACCCTCTGTTGTTCAAGGGCACGCATGATTCTGAAGGTGCTCAGAAGTGGCTGAAGGAGATCGAGAGGATTTTCAGAGTCATTGATTGTATTGAGAACCTGAAAGTGAGGTATGGTACTCACATGTTGTCAAAAGAAGCAGATGACTGGTGGGTCGCTACGAGAGCTGAACTGGACGCTGACGGTGTAGTTATTTCTTGGACTATATTCAAGAGAGATTTTATGAGAAAGTACTTTCCTGAAGATGTTCGAGGAAGGAAGGAGATCGAATTCTTAGAGCTGAAACAGGGTAATATGACGGTGTCGGAGTATGCTTCCAAGTTGGTTGAGCTAGCGAAGTTCTATGTTCACTACAACAATGATGAAGCTGGTGAGTTCTCGAAGTGCATTAAATTTGAGAATGGTCTTCAAGACGAGATTAAACAAGGTATCAGGTATCAGAGGATTCGCAGATTTGTTGATTTGGTGGATTATAGCAGGATCTTCGAAGAAGATAACCTTAAGCTGAAGTCATCTCACTCTCGCGAGTTAGTTGACAAGAAGGATAAGAAGCTTATGGATAGAGGTAAGCCATATGGTAGAGGAAATCCAAAGTCTGGTGATTGGAAGAAGCCTAGTGGGAGAGATTCTAGTGCTCTCGTAAGATGCTACAACTGTGGTGAGACTGGACATAGAAGGAATGAGTGTAAGAGTGGGGAAAAGAAATGATTCAAATGTGGTAAGGCAGGTCATATTGCTTCTGATTATAGGATGAAGACCGTGACTTGCTACAATTGCGGTGAAGAAGGCCATATCAGCCCACAGTGCACTAAGCCGAAGAAGAATCGGTCTGGTGGGAAGGTCTTTGCTTTGTCTGGGTCAGAGACTACTCCGGAGGATCGATTGATTAAGAGTACGTGTTTCATCCATGACACACCGTTAATTGCAATTATTGATACTGGGGCGACTCATTCGTTCTTTTCATTGGACTGTGCTAAACGATTGGGATTAGAAATATCTGATATTAATGGAAATATGGTTATTGACACTCCTGCGTCGGGTTCAGTAACTACTTCTTATGCTTGTTTGAATTGTCCGGTTGATATTTTTGGTAGAAAGTTTGGGATGGACTTAGTGTGCCTTCCGTTAGAACAACTCGATGTCATTTTGGGTATGAACTGGTTGGAATTCAACCGGGTTCATATTAATTGTTTTACGAAGACGATGATATTTCTTGAAGAGAGTAGTGTTGAGGATTTGACGATGACTACTAAACAGGTGAATGAAGCAGTTAAAGATGGCGTTGCAATGTTCATATTATTTGCATCAATGGGAGGGGAAGGGAAAGTGGTGAGTAGTGAATTACCGGTAGTACGAGACTTTCTAGAGGTTTTTCCAAAAGATGTTAGAGAGTTGCCACCTGAGAGGGAAGTGGAATTTGCGATCGAATTAATTTCTGGGACGAGTCTTGTGTCGATGGCGCCTTATCGCATGTCGCCATTTGAGTTTGCTGAATTGAAGAGTCAATTAGAAGAGCTGCTGGAGAAGGAATTTATTCGTCCTAGCATTTTGCCATGGGGTGCGTCGGTGTTGTTGGTGAAGAAGAAAGAGGGTTCGATGAGGCTATGCGTTGATTATAGACAGCTGAACAAGGTTACTATCAAGAATCGGTATCCACTACCGAGGATTGACGATTTGATGGATCAGCTGCTTGGAGCAAGTGTAGTTAGTAAAATTGATTTGAGGTCTGGATATCATCAGATTCGTGTGAAGATGAACGATATTCAGAAGACTACATTTAGAACAAGGTACGGTCATTACGAATATACAATAATGCCTTTTGGAGTTACAAATGCGCCTGGTGTTTTATGGAATATATGAATAGGATCTTTCATCCTTATCTCGACAAGTTCGTGGTAGTGTTTATAGATGACGTTCTGATATATTCTAAGAACGAAGAAGAGCATGCGAAACATCTAAGAGTAGTATTGGAATTGTTAAAAGAGAAGAAGCTTTATGCAAAGTTGTCAAAGTGCGAGTTCTGTTTAGAGTAAGTAAGCTTTCTTGGTCACGTGATTTCCAAAAATGGCGTTGTCGTAGATCCAACGAAAGTAGAAGCAGTATCGCAGTGGGGAGTGCCAAAGTCTGCGTCAGAAATTCATAGTTTTCTGGGTCTGGCGGGTTACTATAGGAAGTTTATTGGAGGATTTTCGAAGTTAGCATTACTGTTAACTAAGTTGACTAGAAAAGGGCAAGCTTTTATTTGGGATTCTAAGTGTGAAGAAGGGTTCCAAGAGTTGAAGAAGAGGTTGACTAGTGCTCCGATCTTGATTTTGCTGAATCCGACTTAATCTTTTGTGGTTTATTGTGATGCTTCATTGAAGGGATTAGGCGGTGTATTAATGCAGAATCTACAGGTTGTGGCTTATGCTTCAAGACAACTCAAAGTGCATGAAAGGAATTATCCGACTCATGATTTAGAGTTGGCAGCTGTAGTCTTTGTATTGAAATTATGGAGATATTATTTGTACGGTTCGAGGTTTGAAGTATTTAGTGATCACAAAAGTCTGAAGTACCTCTTTGATCAGAAGGAGCTTAATATGAGGCAGACAAGATGGTTAGAGTTTCTTAAAGATAATGATTTTGGGCTGAATTACCATCCAGGTAGAGCAAATGTCGTTGCTGATGCATTGAGTAGAAAGTCCTTACATATGTCTATGCTAATGGTGAGGGAATTGGATTTGATTGAACAATTCCGAGATCTAAGTTTGGTATGTGAAGGTAGTTCTAACAGTGTTAAATTGGGTATGCTGAAGCTGACGAGTGGTATTCTTGAGAAGAATAGAGATGGTCAGAAAACTGATGTTGAGTTGGTTGATAGATTGACCTTGATTAACCAATGCAAAGGAGGTGATTTCAGGATTGACGAGAATGGCATAATGAGGTTTAATGATCGGGTTTGTGTTCCTGATGTTGCAAAATTGAGAAAGAGTATTCTTGAAGAAGGACACGTAGTGGATTGAGTATTCATCCTGGTGCTACCAAGATGTATCATGATTTGAAGAAGTTATTTTGGTGGTCGGGAATGAAGAAATAAATTGTTGAATTTGTTTATTCTTGTTTGACTTGCCAGAAGTCGAAAATTGAACATCAGAAACCGTATGGTGCTATGCAACCGTTGTTTATTCCATAATGGAAGTGGGACAGCATATCTATGGATTTTGTTTCTGGTTTTCCCAGGAAAGTTAAGAACTCTGAAGCTATTTGGGTTATCGTGGACTGATTGACGAAGTCTGCTCACTTTATGCCGATGAGAATGGATTATTCGATAGAGAAGTTAGCTCAATTGTATATTGAGAAGATAGTGAGTTTATGATCCGCTGTCACTCGCGGGTCAAAACGAGTAGTTTTCAAAAACGTAGTATAGCGACAATGGCTCGAGTCGTATCGCAAGGATTCTTGATTTTATTAACTAAAAGCAAAGTAGAATTTTGGGGGGGGGGGGGGGTTGGTTTGGTTCGATTTTAAGAAGAAAAGTGCTTAAACTAAGTGATTCTGAAATAAGCTGTTTTGAAAATAAGTGATTATGGAGTTAAGCTAATCTGCTGTTTCGGTTCCTATCTATCATCGATTACTACAATATCACTGTCCTAAGCGGAATCTATTCATATTTGATCATAACAACAATCCACAAGCGAGATAGAAATTATAAGAATTATGTTTCTCTTTTCACCGAATTAAGCAAACGGTTAATAAAATCAGCGGATTAACGGATTAAGCAAACGATAATACGCATTCGATTGTAGGAAAACATAAATCAATCAAATTAACAAAACTATATATGATGATTTGAATTAAGCAAACAAACAACATAAACAGAATTGATATGAATAGAAAATGAATTGCGAAATTGTATAAACCTCAAGTTTGGAATCCGAATTACAGCAGATTAACTCAGCAGGGATTAGTTCGCCATGGATCAATTCGTACAACCTTGATTTTTCGTGAAATAGTAGATTGAATGAACAGTGTCGCGGCTGCTACCCTAAGGGGAGAGAGAACGACCCGTTTTACAATCCAACTGGGTCAAAAATACGACCCAGGCCCAAAACTAATTGACCCGAAACTTAACTAAAACTAGTGCTGCAACTTCAACGAATATTTTGGCCCTTCTACAATCCGATTCTGACTTCGACTCCAACATAAGAATTGTAGCTCTTTCTCTTAGCTTTCCGGCGATTATTAGAACGCCTCAATCGGACTCCTGGAACTCCAGATATGATCGTTTCCGTGCAGATTGTTAATGCTGAAAAATTAATACGAAAAACAAATAAGTGCAAAAATAAAATAAAATATAAAAACATATTAAAACATAAAAATAAATAAAACAAACCGAAGAAATGCTTGAGTACAAATATGGAAGAACGTGCATTAAAATGCACTGATCAAATTCCCCCACAGTTGAACTTTTGCACTCCGAGCAAAATGAAAAGAAAGCAGAAATACATCAACAGTTACTCATCCTAGGCTACAAATCTTCTTCGGGTAAGTTTGCATCGACAGGTACTAATCTTGCACACTAAGGACATCGTAAGAACACTAACCATAAATATGCAGACATAAGGCTCCTAAATACACAAACCAATTCAAATCATATTATTATACCATAGCCTAACTTACTCATCCTTTTTGCCCTTTTTCATTCAGGCGCAATCACATTAAGCCCGTTATCTCCACACACTTATAGCAGGACAACCAGTTAGTGACTCTGATCCTTTTGCACGGGGTTCCGGTACTTGCGTGGCATAACCCTTTGCTTACTCAGATGTAGTTGCGGGGGATCGGACCGTAATCCTCCCTACCAAGTTCAGCACCAGAAACCGCTGAACCAACTAACAAAGAGTTATGAAAACTTTTTTTTTGAAGATTACACAACCGTTGGGTTAAGTGACCGGGTGAGGATCACCAAACTTAGAAGGTGTATTACCTTTTTCTTTTCTCTTTTTTTTTCTTTTCTTTTCGGAACATTCACTTATATTCATCGGCTTCCTGCGTAAAGTGTGTGAGAGATGGTGCCGACTGCTGAAATAAACTACTCAAGAGCTGTCAAAGAATGAGAAATTAAGGCTAAAACATAATAACAAATTCAAATCAGTTTCCGTATGCAGGAGACTTATGGTGTTAGAACGATACCGATCTTGTGAATTTTTCCCAAGACTCCACAAACCCGACTCAAATCAGTGTGTAGCCTAAAAACTTTCAAGAAGATGCATTTTTTTTATTGAAATTAAACAAAATACTAACAAACAAAAACAAATAAAACACACGATTTCCTCCTCCACACTTAAACTAAGCATTGTCCTCAATGAAAGGACATTACTAATAAAGTAGAGAGAAGGAAAGAAGGACTCCCTGATCAAGTTGCAGTGTAGTCAGGTGCTTCTAAAGAAAGCTCCTCTATGCTGACATTTTCAGGCACCGAACTTTCATGGAATAACTTCAGCCGCTGCCCGTTAACCTTGAAGACTTTGTCAGTACCTGCACTTTTTATTTCTACTGCACCATGAGGGAAAACATTAGTAACAACAAAGGGGCCAATCCATTTGGATCGAAGTTTGCCATTAGCTTAAGGCGGGAGTTAAACAGTAAAACCTGTTGGCCCACAGAAAATTCCTTCCTAGAAATCATTTTATCATGGAAGTGCTTAGTTTTTTCTTTATAAATCCTAGAGCTCTCATAAGCCTCTAATCTAAGCTCTTCCAACTGTTGCAATTGGAGTTTTCTTTCAATACCTGCTTGTTGCATCTCCAAATTACAACTTTTCACCGCCCAAAAAGCACGGTGTTCTATCTCAACAGGAAGATGACATGCCTTACCAAAAACAAGTCGATAAGGAGACATCCCAATGGGTGTCTTGAAAGTTGTCCTTTGAGCCCAAAGTGCGTCTTCTAGACGACGGCTCCAGTCTTTCCTGTTTGGTTGCACCATTTTCTCTAAAACCTGTTTGATCTCCCTGTTGGAGATCTCAGCTTGCCCATTAGTCTGTGGGTGATATGCAGTAGAGACTCTGTGCACAACTCCATACTTTCGGAGTAAGGCTTCCATGGTGCAGTTACAGAAGTGAGTGTCTTGGTCACTTATGATAGCTCGCGGTATTCCAAACCTGCAAAAGATATTAGACCTGACAAACTCTGCAACAACTTTAGAATCATTAGTCCTAGTAGGGATAGCTTCCACCCACTTTGAAATATAATCAACAGCAAGTAAAATGTAAAGGAAACCAAATGATACAGGAAAAGGACCCATGAAATCAATTCCCCATACATCAAATACCTCACAGAAAAGCATAGGCTGCTGAGGCATTTCACTCTTGCGAGTGATGTTGGTACCTGCTATCTGGCACTCTTTACAAGTGCGATAAATCTCAAAAGCATCCTTAAAAATACTTGGCCAATAGAAGCCTGAATCCAAGACTTTTCTCGTAGTCCTTTGAGGACCGAAGTGTCCGCCGACTTGAGATGCATGAGAAAATTTCAAAATAGATTCAATCTCATTGTCGGGGACACATCTCCTGATTACCTGATCACTACCAAACTTCCATAGATATGGATCATCCCAAACATAATATTTGGCATCACTCTTGAGCTTGTGAACCTGTGATTTAGATGCACCTGTAGGAAAAACACCAGCAACAAGAAAATTAACAATGTCAGCAAACCAAGGTGTAATCCCATGCAAAATAAACAACTGCTCATCAGGAAAGTCATCCTTAATAGGAAAAGGATCTTCATCTCTCTCTATCCTGCTCAAGTGGTCAGCCACTAAGTTCTCAGCTCCACTTTTGTCTTTAATCTCAACATTAAACTCTTGGAGCAGCAACATCCACCGAATCAATCTCGGTTTTGCATCCGGCTTCTTCAGCAAGTACTTTAAAGCTGCATGGTCAGTAAAAACAACAACCTTGGAACCTAGCAAATAAGATCTGAATTTGTCAAGAGCAAAAACAATAGCTAGCAGTTCTTTTTCAGTGGTAGTGTAATTAGACTGTGCAGAATCTAAAGTCCTAGAAGCATAGTAAATAACATGGGCAGCCTTGTCAACTCTTTGTGCAAGGACAGCCCCAACTGCATAATTGGAAGCATCACACATAAGCTCAAAAGGAAGTGTCCAATCAGGGGGCTGAATGATGGGAGCGGAGGTCAATGCTTTCTTCAAGAAGTCAAACGCTTGTTTGCATTTGTCATCAAAATCAAAAGTGACGTCATTCTTCAACAAGTTCGACAGCGGAAGAGCTATCTTGCTGAAATCCTTGATGAAACGCCTGTAAAAACCTGCATGACCAAGAAAAGAACGAATCTCGCGAATGCAAGAAGGGTAAGGCAATGTAGAAATCACATCAATCTTAGCAGGGTCAACAGAAATTCCTTTTTCAGAAATAATATGACCAAGAACAATTCCCTGCTCAACCATAAAATGACACTTTTCATAATTCAACACAAGGTTAGTCTCGATGCATCTTTCTAAAATCAAGCTTAAACTGTTCAAGCATGCATCAAAAGAAGAACCATAAACAGTAAAGTCATCCATAAACACTTCCATGCAATTTTCAATAAAATCAGAGAAAATACTCATCATGCATCGTTGGAAAGTGCCAGGAGCATTGCAAAGGCCAAAAGGCATCTTCCTGTAAGCAAATGTACCGAATGGACACGTGAAAGTGGTCTTTTCTTGATCTTCAGGTGTAATATGAATCTGAAAGTAACCTGAAAAACCATCAAGAAAACAATAATGTGATTTACCAGCTAGCCGTTCAAGCATCTGGTCAATGAACGGCAAAGGAAAGTGATCCTTTCTAGTAGCCTGGTTCAGTCTCCTGTAATCAATACAAACTCTCCAGCTGTTCTGGACTCTAGTGGGAACAAGTTCATTCTTTTCATTTTTTACCACTGTGAGTCCAGATTTCTTAGGAACAACCTGCACTGGACTTACCCACTTACTGTCAGAGATAGGATAAATGATACCTGCTTGCAAGAGTTTGGTTACCTCTTTCTTTACAACATCAAGAATCAAAGGATTAAGCCTCCTTTGGGGCTGCCTTACTGTTTTCGCTCCATCCTCAAGTAAAATCCTGTGCATGCACATCGAAGGACTAATACCTGGAAGGTCGGCTAATGTCCACCCGATTGCTTTCTTGTGCTTCTTCAATACCTGCAAAAGTCTGTCCTCTTGATTGAAATCAAGGTTAGAAGAGATAATAACAGGAAGTTTTTCATTATGCTCCAAGTAAGCATATTTCAGGTTCCCAGGGAGCTCTTTTAGCTCTAAGGACGGGGGCTGAATGATGGATGGAAGGCTTGGGGCAGCCGGGATGTCAAGAGCATCGACGGCAAAAACAGCCTCATCGATAACAACTTCACCTGTAGGAAATGTATCAGGCTGCAAGGAAGCATCAATCTCAGCACAAAGGACACAAACGTTAGTGTCAGTGCAGTCAGGACATGAATAATCATCATCAAAATCAGAGAGAGATGGAAAATCAAGTGCAAATAATTCAGAATAACTCTCATCAACTAGTTCAGAAATCAACTCAATGTTAAAAACCGAATGCTCCTCCACAGGGTGTTTCATGGCATCGAAGATATTAAATTTTGCGACGATGTCACCAAATTCCATGGACATGGTTCCATCATCAACATCAACTTTTGTCTTCGCCGTTTTCATGAACGGTCTGCCTAAGATGATGGGAGCTCTGCTTGTCTTAGTTTCTCCTTCCATGTCCAGAATATAAAAATCTGCAGGAAAAATTAAATCGTTAACTTGAACGAGGACGTCTTCCACTATGCCGGTGGGACGTGCATTGCTCCTGTTCGCCAGTTGAACGATTAAACCTGTATGCTGCATGGGACCAAGGCAAAGGTTATTATAAATAGAAGTAGGCATAACATTAATGCCCGCTCCTAAATCAAGCAAACAATTATCAAATTTCTTATCCCCGATGGTACAAGGAATAGTAAAAGTTCCCGGGTCCTTGCACTTTTGTGGCAAGACCTGAGAGATGGCCGAAACACTTTGTTCGGGCTGAATAAAAGCAGAGATGCTTCTTCCCAAGTTGACTCTGTCACTTCCTTTTACTTTTCTCTTGTTTGTACACAGATCCTTCAGAAACTTTGCATACCTTGGAACTTGCTTAATCACATCATCAAGAAGCGGAATGTTTACCGCTACTTTCCTAAACATATCCAGAATTTCTTTTTCTTTGTCTCCCTCCTCAATTCTTTTATTTTTCAGAACTCTATGTGGGAAAGGAACTGGTGGCACATACTCCTTTTCTTTAATTTTTTCAGATTCGACCATAACAGAAGAATGAGAAGAAAGCTCAGCTGGAGAAGGTTCAGATGGAGAAAGTTCAGAAGTTACCTCAATGAATTTTTTATTCTTTTCAGGGGCTGTTTCTATAACTTTTCTGGATCGCAAAGAAATAGCGCTCACATTAGCATTACCATTCGGATTGACAACAGTTTGTGCTGGAAGTTGGTTCGAAACTTGAGCTTGCATATTATTTATTTGAGTAGCAAGTTGTCCCATCTGTGTGGTCAAGGTCTGAATGCTAGTGTCGGTTCTTTGTTGAAACTGAAGGTTGTTCACGGCCATTTGCTTAACAAGATCTTCCAAGGATGGTCCGAAAGTAGTAGCTGGAGGGGTGTGATGTGGCTGGGGTAATGGAACGGTGAGCTGTTGTTGGGAAGGCTGCTGATTTCCATATCGGAGGTTGGGATGATTCCTCCAATTGGGGTGATATTTGTTGGTAGACAAGGCAGGGGTGTTGTTGTACCTGTTCTGGTTGTAAAGGTTGGCTGCATAAGCTTGAGGCAACTCGTAACAGTATCATCTTTCAGAAGAGGACAAGTATCAGTGGGGTGATCATGAGCTGTACAAATGCCACATACAGTTGCTGTTTGAGGTTTCGCTACTGCAAGTTGTTTAACTAAAGCGGTCAGCTCATCAAGTCTGGTTTCTAAAGCTCTGTTCGAGGAACCTTGAATTTGATGTACACCCTTGGTTTGGACAAAATTGGTTCGAGTGGTGAACTGCTGGGAATTTAAGGACATATTTTCAATGAGGGCCCTGGCAGCAGCTGGAGTTTTGTCAACAAGTGCTCCACCACTAGCAGCATCAAGAATGTTTCTATCCAGAGGTAACAACCCCTCATAAAAGTACTGAATGAGAAGTTGTTCGGTAATCTGATGTTGAGGACAGCTTGAAACTAACTTCTTGAACCTATCCCAGTACTCAGCCAATGACTCGTTATCTTGTCTAATACCACAAATCTCTTTTCGGATTGAAGCAGCTCTAGATGCAGGAAAATATCGCTCCAAGAACACTCTCTTCAGAGCATTCCAGCTTGTGATTGAATTCGGTTCGAGATCATATATCCAGTCCTTCGCTGCACCCTGCAAAGAAAAAGGAAAAGCACGAAGTTTGATATGATCTTCAGTGATACCTTAGGGCTTCAATGGTGTAGAGCACACCACCTGGAATTCCTTCAAATGTTTGTGTGGATCCTCACCTGCAAGACCATTAAACTTTGGCAACAAGTGTATTAAACCCGATTTTAATTCAAAAGGAACAGCAACAGCATCATATTCAATACACAAGCCATTATAATTAACATCAGGGGTTGCAAGTTGCCTTAGAGTTCTATTTTCAGCCATTTCAAAAGCAAATTCAGAATCAGAATCAAACAAGTTATGCAAATAGTCAGACTCAGAATCAGACTCAGCTATGGTCGGTGAAGGTGAACTATTGCTAGCCTGGCCTGCTCTACGAAGTGTGTGCAAGGTTCTCTCTACCTCAGGATCAAAAACAACAAGTTCAGGACAGGAAGACCTAGTAGCCAGGACTAGTGCACAGCAATGCAGCAACAATCGTGAAAATGCCAACTATGTCCCTAAAACAACACAATGAAGCAAATCGATTAAAAATAATTCAAAAAAATAAACTGACACCGAAAATAATCTAATGACGTAAAAATAAAATTTTGATATTTTTTTCGGAATTTTTCGACTCTATGAAAACAGAAAATAAATCATTAAAAATAGTAAAAAGGCTTTTTTCGCGATTTGAAAAGTTTGTCACACCTAACTGTCGGGACAGATTTTCGAAACGGTGAAATTTTCCCAAAAACCGATTTTTTCGACTCTAGAGGCGTTATGGCCGAAACCGCGAGGAACCTATGGCCAAAACGCACAAACACTACACCTAAGACTCTAATATCAGTTAATATTCACAAGAATCCCCGGCAACGGCGCCAATTTGATCCGCTGTCGCGCGCGGGTCAAATTCGAGTATTTTCAAAAACGTAGTATAGCGACAATGGCTCGAGTCGTATCGCAAGGATTCTTGATTTTATTAACTAAAAGCAAAGTAGAATTTGGGGGGGGGGGGTTGGTTCGATTTTAAGAAAAGTGCTTAAACTAAGTGATTCTGAAATAAGCTGTTTTGAAAATAAGTGATTGTGGAGTTAAGCTAATCTGCTGTTTCGGTTCCTATCTATCATCGATTACTACAATATCACTGTCCTAAGCGGAATCTATTCATATTTGATCATAACAACAATCCACAAGCGAGATAGAAATTATAAGAATTATGTTTCTCTTTTCACCGAATTAAGCAAACGGTTAATAAAATCAGCGGATTAACGGATTAAGCAAACGATAATACGCATTCGATTGTAGGAAAACATAAATCAATCAAATTAACAAAACTATATATGATGATTTGAATTAAGCAAACAAACAACATAAACAGAATTGATATGAATAGAAAATGAATTGCGAAATTGTATAAACCTCAAGTTTGGAATCCGAATTACAGCAGATTAACTCAGCAGGGATTAGTTCGCCATGGATCAATTCGTACAACCTTGATTTTTCTTGAAATAGTAGATTGAATGAACAGTGTCGCGGCTGCTACCCTAAGGGGAGAGAGAACGACCCGTTTTACAATCCAACTGGGTCAAAAATACGACCCAGGCCCAAAACTAATTGACCCGAAACTTAACTAAAACTAGTGCTGCAACTTCAACAAATATTTTGGCCCTTCTACAGTCCGATTCTGACTTCGACTCCAACATAAGAATTATAGCTCTTTCTCTTAGCTTTCCGGCGATTATTAGAACGCCTCAATCGGACTCCTGGAACTCCAGATATGATCGTTTCCGTGCAGACTGTTAACGCTGAAAAATTAATACGAAAAACAAATAAGTGCAAAAATAAAATAAAATATAAAAACATATTAAAACATAAAAATAAATAAAACAAACCGAAGAAATGCTTGAGTACAAACATGGAAGAACGTGCATTAAAATGCACTGATCAGTTTACATGGTATTCCTTCGAGTATCGTGTCGGATAGAGATCCAAGGTTTACATCGAGATTCTGGGAAGGTTTGCAGAAGGAGTTGGGTACTAAGTTGAGATTGAGTTCTGCTTATCATTTGCAGACTGATGGTCAGACGGAGAGAACGATTCAATCATTGGAAGATTTGTTGCGTCCTTGTGTGTTGGAAAAAGGTGGTGCGTGGGATAGTTATTTACTGTTGATCGAATTTACCTACAATAATAGTTATCATTCCAACATTGGTATGGCTCTGTTTGAAGCTTTGTATGGTAGAAGATATAGGACACCATTAGGTTGGTATGAATCCGGTGAGAGTGCGGTAATTGGACCCGAGATTGTTCAAGTGAAGATAGAAAATATTAAAATGATTCAAGAGAAGATGAAAGCTTTTCAGATTCGTCAGAAGAGCTATCACGATAAGAGGCGGAGAACACTGGAATTTCAAGAAGGATATCATGTGTTTTTGAGAGTGACTCCTACGACGGGTGTTGGTCGAGCACTGAAGTCAAAGAAGTTGACATCGTGTTTTATTGGTCCGTTTCAGATTACGGAAAGAGTAAGAGAAGTGGCCTATCGTATTGCTTTACCACCGACGCTTGCAAATTTGCATGATGTATTTCATGTGTCTCAGTTGAGGAAATACATTGCAGATCTGTCTCATGTGATCCAAGTGGATGATGTGCAAGTGAAGGATAATTTGACAATTGAGGCATTTCCTATGAGAATCAAAGGCCGGAAGTTAAAGCAGTTGTGTGGTAAAGAAATAGCATTGGTCAGAGTAGCTTGGGGAGGAAGAGCAGATGGGAATGTTACATGGGAGTTGGAGAGTCAGATGAATGACTTTTATCCTGAGCTGTTCACTTGAGGTATGTTTTCGAGGACGAAAACTCTTTTAGTGGGGAAGAGTTGTAACACTACATAATTTTATAAATTAATTTAATTGGAATTTAAATTAATTTGGAATTAATTAATTAAATTGAATTATTGAAAAATGGTGACAGAATGTTAATGGGTCAAGCGTCGTGTCTAAAGGGGTGTTATACGTTACGCCTTTTACTAAATTTATTCTCTATTTTTCATAAAACAAGGAATTTTGGGAAATAGAGTAAAAAGAGCTAAAGTGGAAAAAAGCTGAATACGTGAAAGAACAAAGAAAGGAGAAGAAGAGGAAGAGAGATTTCAAGACATTGAATCAAGGTAAGGGGACTTTTCCTGTTAGTATCTCTTATGTGATCATAGGTGATAGATTGATTGATATATGGATTGATTCAATTAGATATATTGGGATTGTTAGGTTTAGGAATGTCATAGTTTATGGTAATTGATGAAATTGCATGAACTATTGATTGAAGACCTGTTTTTGTGGATGTTTGATGATGTGTGATGAAGTATTTGATGATTATATACCTTAAATTGATGTTTAGAAGTGATTTTGGATGAAGGATGTGTGAAATCGCATGTCTGTCACAGAGGTGAGAATCTGCAGAATCGCGCGTCCGCTAAGCGGCCCTTGGCTCGCTAAGCGGATGTTGTTCGTTTTTCAAAAAAATAAAAGGACTCACTAAGCGGACCTAGCCCGCTAAGCGGAGGTCCCAACGTGGTTCGCTTCTGCCATACGCTGCTTGAAGCAGGGTTATTGAATTTCAGATGCAGAAGCGCGCTTAGTGTTTACATCATATAGACGTTTATATTAACTGACTTCTTAGTCGTTAAATCTTAAATTTGTCACATGGATACACTCATCAGATCCTTCCTTTTTCTTAAAATCAACATCCATTTTTAAAGATAACATGTGAGCTAATGTATTAACAACTTAATAATTATGCATGTCATACAATTGTTTTTTATTTCAAACTTTTCCAATAACACATGTATTAAATAGTTATATAAAGAACGTTACAATTATAATTCAATTTGTACATATAATAATTTAGAATACAATTCAATCAACATAGTCCTAAGAGAATAGTGTTGTTTTAATAGTTAAAGTTATTTTAATTCTAAGTAAAAAATAAAAAGTTTTAACAAAAAGCCCACGACCAAAATCCGTCCCACCCCATTTTTTTAAGCGGGTTAGGCGAGGCGGACCAACATAAGGTATCGAGTCGAAAACCTCAGCCCAGTCCCCCCAAAATGGCAGGTCAAACGGGTCGATCCGACGGACCTGACCCATTTTGCCACCCCTAATACTGATGCATCTCCAAATTAAATTTTGACATAATTAGGGTGTCTCTTCAATTTGGTTTGAGGAATGTCTAAAATAAGTGTGTGAATGTCTAAGTTTAGGAAAAATATAATACTTCTAAGTGTATTGTTGTGTGTGAATTTGTATGTCTAGGAAGAACATAATACTTTTATATGTTTGGTTCCACTTCTATAAACTCATAATTAATTCTAGAGAATATAATTGATTCTCATTGATTTTGAAGTGGTTGGTTTTTTAAAAGTATAATTGATTCTGCGTTTATAATTGATTTCGATTCTAATTGATTTTGAGGTGTTTGATTTTTTAAAAGTAGAATTAATTCTGTCTCTATAAATGATTCTACTTTAAAGTTATAATTTGTAGCTTCTACCTTTAAAATTGATTCTAAATTATTTTTATATTGAAATTTTTTTATTAATTTATTTTTACATATATTTATTAAAATTAATTGCTAACCAAAAATAATTTTCATATTAGGAAATTGTGGACCAATATGATTTTTCTTTTATTACATATGCATGGCTAACAATTAAATTAATATAAGATGTACAATTATTTTTTCTTTTTAAAAGAACACATAGAAAGAAACCGCGTCAACATTAGTGTTCTTTTGTTCCACCTCAGACAAGAGTGCAGGTGTGAAGAAGAGTAAGAAATTAAAAATACACATTTCCCCATAATAGAAAACCCTTCATCATTCCTATCTTATGAATGTGTCAGCTAAGAAACCCTCAAGAACCTTCCTCACTCTTTCTTCCACATTTCATTCTCTTACTTAAACCTCTCTTTCTCTCCCTCCATAATTATTCTTCATTTTCCTTTCTTCTTTTTCCTCACACCTCTCTTTTACTCACTCACCCTCTCCCTCTCTCTTTCACAAATGGATAAAAACGATGATCCCACCATACCCAACTTCAACAATGAAAGTCCCAACATTCCCAACAACTTCGATTCAAAAAGCTACAACCTCAGTGGCAAAATCATGCTCTGCGCCATAGTTCTTCTCTTCTTCGTCATCGTTCTAATGCTATGTCTCCATCTCTACGCTCGCTGGTACCTTGTCCAGTCTCGCCGCCGCCGCAACCGTCTCCGTCGCCGCAGTCAGCTAGTTTTCTTCACCGACAATCCAACAACGACCATCTCCGTCACCACATCCCGCGGCCTCGACGGCTCTGTCATCGCGAAACTACCCTTATTCTTATACGATCCGGAGACTCACCCTCACCCGGAAAACGCCATGGAATGTGCGGTTTGTTTGTCGGAGTTTGAACCCGGTGAAACGGGTCGGGTTTTACCGAAATGTAACCATAGTTTTCACACGGAATGTATTGACATGTGGTTTCATTCTCACTCCACGTGTCCACTTTGTCGCGCACCGGTTGAGACAACATTCGAACCGCAACCCGAGGTTGTTATAACGGTTAGTGAAGCAGAATCCGGTTCGGGTTCTGGTTCGAGTCACGGTTCGGTTTTGGAAGACGAGAATTTGAACCGGACCGGGAAAGAGATTTGTTCGAGTTCGGTTGGGTTAAGAAGAAAACCGTCTTTTACGGGAGTGACTATTGAGGTGCCTACGAGGAATGAAGAGTCGTGTGACTCGCCGTCGTCGTTTCGGTCGCCGATGAGTCGCATGTTGTCGTTTAAGAGGATGCTTAGTAGGGAATGGAAAGGGAGCGTTGTTTCTCCGTCGTCTTGTGGTGGTGGTGGTGGTTGTAGCTCGGTGGGTGAGGTGAACTCGAAGGTGGAACACGGTGGACAAGGTGAGACTCAGTGAGTTGAGTTGAGTTGACTCGAGGGTGCTGACGTGGCGCATTTTTTTGAAAACAAGAAACGTGTTTAAAGCGGTGGGTGGCGCGTGAGTGTGAATATGAGAAGTAGTTGAAATTTCAAAGAATGTATGTTGTATGTAACAGTCAACGTAGATATTAGAAAATTAGTTCATTTAATATTTGTTTATTGTTTATGTTTCAATTTTCAAAGATGGAATAATGGGACAACACGAGAAAATGAACTGTCGTTGTTATTGTTGGACTAGGTGGTGTGAATAATTGAGATAAGTCAAGGAGGAAGACAAGATGATGTTTTAAAACTTGAGAGTTAAGACTTTTCTCAACAAAAAAACTTAAGAGTTAAGAGACTTGTTCAGCAAATCTCATTTTGTGAATGAAAAAAAACCAATATTTTTGTAACTGTTTTAGTCTGCATCTAAAAGAAAATGGTTTTTTGATTTGTGTGTTCATTTTGGGATTATGTTGAAAATGCAAATGTGTCCTTAGTGGCAATCACTCATTTATGTTATGGTATTTTTGTTTGGGTCTTATTTTTCATATATGAGGATTTATGTTATGGTATTTTTGTTTGGGTCTTATTTCTCTTATATGAGGATTATATGAGGAGTGCCAGGATTATATGAGGATTCTATAATGGTATTAAAAAAAATGATAAAAAGAAGAAGACGGAGAAAATATTAGAGAGAGATATAGAGAAAAGTGTAAAGGAGATAATTAGAGACAATAAATTGAAGGAGAGGATCCAAATCCGAGGAGTGCTAAGAACAAGAACATTTTTTTCTCATTATTCTTAAACTTTTATTTTTTTATTGGTTGAATGGTTGAAACAGGCTTTGGCTAATATGCATAAGGATTTTACTTATGCACCATGCATAAGCCTACATAAGTCGATGGATCATGTTTTTAATCCAGTATTGAGTATTGAGTATTGAGTGGTGAGTATTAAGTATTGAGTAATAACAATTGATGTTTAGAATTTGATTCAATGATCCAAGGGTCCATAATAATCTATGCATGGTGCATAGATTTTTATCTATGCACGGTAACTGCACCTGTTGAAACATGTGTAAGTCTTTCATTTTATAAATAGATTTTATAATATGGTAGAATTTACACATGTTTCAATTAATAAGAGAGTGTTCATAGATTTTTTTTATCTTCTAATATTCACTCATCAGCAAAATCTTGATTTGGGGTATTTATTGTGTTAACACAAATTTACTATAGTCTAATTTCAAATGAACGGCATAGATAATTTAGAACATATTTTAAGTATTAACAATTGAAATCTCCAAAATCACTTATAATGAAAATAACAATTGATATTCTCCACCCAAAAAAATAACAATTGTAATTGTCCTCATTAACAATGTGTGCCTACAAAAAAATACTCATAATAGAGATAAAGTTTTGCAAAATGAATATGTATACGGATAATAGGATATAGGCATGAATCCATAATATCAACTTCGTCTCATATTTATTTATTTTAAAAGAAAAAATCACATTAAACTATATAAATTTCTATTTTTTTTTATAATTCTATAATAAAAAAGTTTAATTTTCATTAATTTTGTTAAAAACTAAAAATTATGATATTTTTTTAATTGATAGATTTTCTTAAGAAACTCTTAATTCATCTCTTGGGCTTCTTATTCTCCATGCGCGTTGTCAAAAATGCCCTCTGTTTTCGTAGATGGATCTCCGAAAGCGCATTTTTGTCAAAGTTCATTTGTTTCGTAGATGCATTTACGGAATTCTTCCAGTTATGCATCTACAGAAGCATTTGATTTTATATTCGCGTCAGACTGCTTCTCCTCCCTCATTCTCACACTTTTCATCTTCTACCTTCTTAATCTCTCTCAACCTCAAACATCAAACTTCTACCAAACTTCATTGTTTTCTCTCGAGTTCGGTGGTGAACGTCAACATCAACGATCAACACATTCCAATAACAGATGATCAAGCCACCAAAATGAGGTTTGTTAAGTGGCTGAAACAGTGACAGACGCCATTGTTGCTTTTTGAAGTGTCAGAACGCTCTGTAGGTACATCTACGGAACAAATGAAACGTTAGGTAGTTCCGTAGATGCAGCTACGGAACAAAACCAGTTTTTTAAAATGTTGGATGCTTCCGTAGATGTATCTAATAAACATTTCCATGTTTGCACCTACGAAATTAAAATTAATTTGTTTTCCTTTTGTTTTTATAAGTTAATTGTATTTAATCCAACTTTATTTGTAATACAATGCAGACGCTATGGCCGACCTGTCATACCGACTTATACGTGGGAAGGTTGTACAACATGTCTCCGTGCAACGTGCACTGATGCATGTAGTCTCACAGGTGACAGGTGGATCCTCCGTTCTAGTAGAGGTGACAGATGGGGCCACGACGCAGACTCACCCGGAGCATAGTGGACGGGGGCCTTCCACATCTACTTCTTCATCCCAGAGGCGTCGGGATGATGGTGGGCGTTCCTCACAGACGCCCTCCACCCGCAGACGTCTCTGTGGTACTTCTGTTACTCTTGTGCCACCTCCGACCGATGATGGATCTCCCGTACCACCTCCTGATGGTGTTGACATATTGCACGATGAGGCTGATTGCTTCCGTAGATGTATCTAAGAAACATTTCCAAGTTTGTGTCTACTGAATTAATTTTTTTTCTTTTGTTTTTATAAGTTAATTGTATCTAATCCGATTTTATTTGTAAAACAATGTAGAAGTTATGGCCGACGTGTCAAACCGACTTATACGTGGAAGGGTTGCACATCATGCCTTTGTGCGACGTGCACAAGTACAGGTAGTCTCACAGGTGACAGATAGATCCTCCATTCCAACAGATGTACCTGACACCTCCGTTTCAGCAGAGGTGACAGATGGGGCCACGGACGCCCTCCACCAGCAGACGTCTCTGTGGTACTTCTGTTACTCCTGTGCCACCTCTGATCGATGCTGGATCTCTCGTGCCACCTCCTGATGGTGTTGACCTGTTGCACGAGGAGGTTCATGCGCCTGAGGCGCCTGTGGGTTACCCAGAGGGTCCTTCAGATTTATTCTTGTTGACAGGGTACGCAGATCTTACAGTCAGACATGTCTGGAACGGAGAGGTAAAATTTCATAAACTTATTACTTTTTTGTCATCAGTGGAAATTTACTATTTCTAACTTTACTTGTTACAAACAATGTGTTCTTTTGAAATTTTCAGGATAGGGATTCCCAGAAGCTCTACAACCACAGGCGAAAAATTGCCTCTCTGCAGCAGCCTACGGAGTCTTGGTTCCAAGACGTCCTTACAGTAGTGATACCTATGATTTTATTGATATTTGTATTTTGATTATATTTATGTACTTTATTTTGATTATGTATATGATACTATTTGAATAATTTATACGACGTATTTTGTTGGTGTATTATATTTCATTGCCTTTAAATTGCACTATTTTGATGTATTATAATTTGATGTTCATTTTTTGTTATAAAAATTAAGTTTTGGGGTGAAATGTAGTTGATTTAAAATATAACAGAATGTTCCATGGGTACATCTACGGAACACTCTGTTCTTAACACCTTCCGTAGATATATCTACGGAAGATTTCCTGAACTGAATTAATTTGAATTTTTTCAACGTTCACTATGTTTTTTATGCTTTCGTAGATTCACCTCCGGAAAAAAAAAAAACGAATTTTATTTTAAAAAAAGGTACTTCCTAATGTGTATTTACGGAATCAAATAATATAATTGAAATTTTATCATGTAGCTAAAAATAGGATGGATTGAAATATTGCGTTTTCTTTTTACTATAAGTGCATGTATAAAGGTTGGTACCTAAGTTGATATAGATTCAGAGATATAGAGACGGTACCACCCATTAGTATCCCTAATTTTAAGAGATGTCAATACTTATTTCATTCTCGTCTTGCCACTACAAAATTTAAGTCACTTTTGAGATAATTTTATTTTATGTTATATGAAAGTTTAAAAAATTAAATTTATTTTGAGTTTCAAAATTTTTAAATAATTGAAATAAATTTCAAATTAAGAAGCTTAAGAAAAAATAACTGTATTAAAAATAAACATAAAAATATTGTAGTTATAGAGTTTAAAGGTAGTGCACTGGCAGTATAAACTAATTTTACACATACAACCAATCAAAATCCTTATATTTATTATGTCATATTAAATTTTTAAATTAAAATTGTACTTTAATTGAATACATGATTGTGATTGTTTAACAGTGTAAAATCAATGCATATCTCTTTTTCTCTATATTATATTTAATTCAAAAATCCATACTATTAAATGTACTTCATATAATTTTAAAAAAATTAAAAAATTAAATTTTATAACACAAACAAATTTTAATTTTAAACTTATTTTTCAAAATCAAAAACCAAAAGCTCACTTCCACTCTAAAAGAACTCTAAGATGAATATAGACCCACTTTAGAAAACGTATATAAATTCATATTGCTATTGGAAATCCTAAAATGTCACATCATTATTATCATTATTGTATAATGTCACACTCTTGAAAATTAAAAATGTCTTTCCCTCATTCGAATCGAAGATGTATTTTCTAGATCACCCAAATCACAACCAAATGCGCTATTCGGAGTTCTGTCACACGTTAAACAAATTATAGTCCGAAGAAGTATCTCCGTAAGGTATTTGGGTGCATACAGAGATGCATCTCCGAATTGTACGTTGAAAAATTTCTAAAGCGTGATAAATACAAATAGGAAATTATTTCGGAGATGCATCTCGAAAACTCTCCCTGAATCACATCAGAACAACACTATTGTCCAAACATTCAATTTTCATAAGACTAAAATTCATACATTAACTTATATTAACTTAATGTAAAATCAAAGTAAATTTAAAGGTAAGGAAGGATAAACATTCATACATTAATCAAAAAAATAGTCAGGATAATTCATACATAAAAAGACTCCAAAAATATATTCGAAAACAGCAAAAACATAATGCATTCCAATGTAAATTTCTCGATATGTCTGATCCCTGCCACCTGCGCCACATGTACCATACAATATGCCGTAATTCGGCAACCATGGTTTGGACGAGGACCAACTGGGGAGAAACATTCTCAAAGAGTCTTACCTTTATGCCTTCTATATTCATCTCTGCAATACGCCGACATACCGTTGTCATGCTCTATGCGTGCTCATCCCGAACCTCAATTACCTCCATGTTGGTTAGCCTAGGTGGTTCTCTTGAATCGTCTACTGTCACGCTCCTTGCCTGCTCATCCTGAACCAAATTACTTTTGAATAAGTCGTGTTTACGGAGATGCATCTTTTAATGCACTTTTTACACATACGGAGATGCATCTCCGAATTTATTTTTTATAATAAAGGCGCATTTTAACTTGGTATGAGAAATGGTGAAAATAGGTGTGTCCGGAGATGCATCTCCGAACGTTAGAGACAATATGGACTTTTCGCAGTGATGTGAGAGCATTATAAAGATGGAAAGAGCATTTCCCATCGATCTTTCACCAAAATTTCAAAAATCATATCGATCTTTATAGCCCAAAATAGAGTATTAAAAACAAAAACCACAAGGAAATATGTCTCAATGTTTATAAGTGTCATACACGATTCATAAATATCACCTTAAAATAGAAGCATTAAAAGAAACGTATCCTTGCTTTCTAATGTTCAAAAAGGGCATCCTTGATTTTGAAAGAATGGGCAACCTATTTTTTTTTAAGAACTAACTTGCCACTCCCTAAGTTGAACCTCACACTTCCCATATTTTGATAATTTTCAAACTGACTATGAATAAATTTGAGTTAAAAAATACAAACGAAATTTTCGATAGTATACATTTCGAAAGTTTTGGTAAAAAATACAAGCGTTTTTATCGGAAATTTTGTAATTTCCTATAAAAACGCTCACATTTCAGAATAGTTGGTAAAATCATGACTTTTTATTGAAAATTTTAAAACTTCTGATAAAAACACATACATCTCGAAATTGCTGATAAAAATTTTATGAGTTTTTATCGAAAATTTCTGACATTTTTTTCAAAATTACCGATAAAAAAACTCAAGTAAATTGTGATTTTTTGTCAGAAATTTTGAAATTTTCAATATAGTTTTGAAATTTCAGATAAAAATTCATACTTTTTTAAAATTGATATAAAATTGATAGGTTTATGCAAGGATATAATGATAAAAACATGTAATATGGAAGGAGCAAGATATAAGTGAGAGGGATGACAAGTTAATTCCTTCTATTTTTTAGTGCAGAAATTGAAGCAATAAGACTCCCAACTCATTGCAATTGAGCGTATTTTAATAAAGAAAATTGTATTTTGAGGAAGAGAATGTTAAGTGTTAGGAGATATATTTTGAGACTATCATTCAATTACACATACACTTAGTATATAGTGTTTACTGGTATATCAACACTTAAACAGTTACTTGAGTAACAAGCTAACCAAGTTATTTACAATTCTCATGTCATATAGTACAGGGTTTCTTGCTAGGTTTATTGCAAATTGTCAATTTGCAAGATGATGGGCTTCTTCACTTCAACCTTCATTTCCTTGAGTACAGATCCAATCCATATTGCTTGATAAGCAGCATATCACCATGCTATGTACTCAGCTTCACATCACAAGATCAGTACATTGCTTCTTTGAGCATTCTAAAATTATGCTCCAAAGAACTTGAAAAAATATATCTAGTGATGCTCATTCTATCCATTGTCTCTGCACCAAACATCAGGAAAGCAAGCAATCACTACATCTGGCTTTGTAAAATGACATAGCCTAGCATGCCTTCATGTATCTCAATATTCTCCTTGTTGCATTTATGGTAAATATGACAATTATTATAAGAATGTATGGTTTTACATGATATCATTACATCAATTATTTAAAATTACAATAAAACCAAAAATCAACACTCTTTTTTAAACATTAATTATGAGACAGAAAGAGTGTGTTAAGAATGTGGTGTTACATGGAGATAATGTTACATCAATAAATTACTTCTTTTCCGCAATTGCAATAATATTACAGACCAAAACATAAAGAATACTATTTAGTGACAACTAGGACTAATGACTACACAAACATAACTACGGGTAAGGGTTAGACATCCAGCAAATGTCTTAAACTAAACCATTCCGGGATGAGTGGAATAAGCTGCTGTAACAGTAAGTGTCACCCTGCTGAATGTAGGTTAACTGGCTCGACAAACGGAGATCTACGCCGTCTCTTGGATGGAGGAGAGAATTTCATAGCACTGACCTTTCCAAGGTTTACAGAAAACTTACAATTGGTAGGTGATGCTAACTCTGTTAATCCATGTTTCCTAGAAGATGAACTGATAGGAGACTTTTCTCTCCTGATTTTTTTCTTTTTCTCATCTTTTGTCAACGGATTTTTTGTTGGAGACTTTGCTCGTTTTTTGGCCATACCAAACTGTTTCGCAACCTCCTTTTTCTTGTCATGCTTTAGGAGCTTAACATGAAAAGGATTAACACCTGTGTAGCAAAGAGATTCCCCGGGAACATCATGTCTTTGTAGTTCGACTTCTCCATTGTTCACCTGAAAATTTGCGTAACTCGCATTAAAAATTCATTGATCATTCAATTAATATGACACTTAAATTCATCAACATCATAATATAATATGAAGTAAAGATTGCTTATAAGGGACTTACCAATTGAAGGAGTGAAGAGAAACTTCGAGAGATGTCATACTTTTCTTGTCCCTTAACCAAATCAGAAAAGGGCAAGACACTGCCACTGCTTTCTTCAAGGGATAGTTTTTCAAGAAGTCTTTCACCGTAGTCTCGGAATTCAAACGGTGGGTGTGAATCCTATCGCATAAAATCAATTTGTTCAATTTAAAGATCTAAAAAAAATATTAAGAAAGTTTATACCACGTCTAAAAGATGAATTCACCTGTTCTTCTAAGTTTTGCTCAATTCTTTGCTTCCATGTTGAAACTCTCGCAGCCATTTCTGTTTGTTTCTCAGATTCAGCTATGTTAGCTAGGAGAGCATTCTATATGAGGAACAGTGGTTACCAATCATATAACAATAAAAAAGGACTTGAGCAATTTAGCATTTGTCTCAGTTTCGAAACAAACTTTATAACTTTACAGGATTTCTTTTTCTCGGTGAAAATTTTTAGAATGATAAAATGTGAACACAGAACGATGATAACAGAAGCCAATATAGCATATTTCTACAATTTATAAGCAACCACTTACTTATACCCAAAAATAAGAAGGATGGGGCTTTTTACCAGATGAGAGCGGCAGAGATCTTCCAAACTTGTCTGAGAATCTGGAAATTCGGTATCTACAGCTTCACCAGCATTAGCATGAGCATCATCACCTCCATGCTGTTAATTCAAATATATAAATCGATAAATATATTCGAAGATGCCAAGAAGCAATTTTAAATGTATAAACTACCAAGTTATCCCAACCTCTTTATTGAAAGGGTGTTGGTCTTCATCCATGAAGTCGTTGCCAGGCATATCAAAATCAGGATATCCATTATCAAATTCATTATCATCATTGTCATCTTCAGTGTTAAGAAATGGTACACCGGTTTCATTTCCCTCCTTGGTAAGAGATTCTCTCAGCTGCAATTAACATAACACATTATTAACACTGAAGAGTTATATACTAATATTGGTGAACAGAGCATCCATCAAAAAGTACCGTCTCATATAATGGAAGAGTAGATTGAGAATCCTTTTGCCGTTGTTGGGCACATTGTCGCATCTCCCACATTTCCGTGAGCTCTGGACTGATAGGACCATGCAATTTGGCCGGTGGAAATAAGGTGCTCATAGATACTCGATGTCTCACATTGATTCTAGTTTTTCTTGTAGTTTTCACTGCAGGTACATCAAAAAGAAGGAACATAGGTAAGTTATACAATGACATGAAGGCAGATTGATGATAAAAAGGGAGTAAGAGTAACCTTTGCGAAAGGGCTTTACTCGCAAGTTTCCTGTTTCATGAGGATTCAATGGCTGCCATGGATCTTCATCATCTTCATCAGAATTGTCTGCATCCCTTGGTGCATCAAATCCATCATCCATATTAGGTCCAAAGTTAGTGTTATCAAAACCAGCAGAGGCCGGAGGACTGAGCCGAGCTTCTTTGTCTTCAAAACTAATATTTTTAGGAGAGAATACGGTATTAGTACGCTGACTCTTCGCAGCTGATTTATGAGCACTTCCACCAGAACGTCTAGGAGAGAGAAAGCCTTTACGAGTTGAGGTTGCTCTGTTAGTACCATTATATGCCGTACCAGCTTTTCCCGTCTTCATATACTCATTAACTGCAACAGCATCAGATGTGTCCAATAAAATAAAATCCTGGTACAAGTCTGTGGTGGACAGCTGCAATAATTCATCATACCATTAGTAATCAAAATTAAACAAACACCATTATATTAACAGCTCCAAGTAATTAAGATACCAGATAAGACTCCAATTCCCCTCCATCACCACCAGTATCTAAGCAGTCACCTTCAAGAACAACTAGATTTGCAGGGGGTTTTACGAAGAGATCCAAGTTCACTTCTTTGCCTGTTGAACTATCCAGGGAATTCTTTTCTTCAACTGCAATACAGAAAAAGTTTAGGTAATCTGGCAATTGCAACTATATATATATAGTGAAGCAAAGCATTAACTATGTAAAGGATATTTTAAAGCACTTGGTGAAAGATTGATAGGAGGAAGAGTAGACAGAATGTATGAGACAGCCAAATAAGCCCAAACAACCAATTTATGATAAACAACTTTGATGGAAATTGTTGTATCAATAATTCAAAACCAAATAAGTCTAAATAACAATGCTAGTAATAGATTATAAATTTCCTAAATAAAACTAATCACGATGATAAAAAAAACCTTGTGTCATGGTTCTGGTTTGATGATTTAGTCAAATAAATTTCATTGGATAGGTACCTGGGATGTCATCCAAGCCCCAGAATTGATCATTTTCTTCGTCAGCAACAGTAGTGGAGGGACCAGCTTCATTATCAGGTTGGATGGATTCTCCTTCTACCTGATCTGGCTGTCTGCCCAAGAAACATTAACCAAAATTAATGGTTCTGTCTGTAAGGTTTGCATAAACTCAAATACATTGTCATCTAGAACAGATTATTACATCTTAGGTTATGTATTATGGTTTGAATTTGTAGTTATATCTACCAAGTGTCTGCAAAAAACACTTGCAAAAACTTTAACTGTTAGGTGAAGACAACCAACCCACCTATACAATGGAGATGAAAACATTGAACTCTTGACAACTTGATCCTACAGGCCCTAATACTCTAATACCATGTCAAAGATGAAGTTCCAAAATCTTAAACTGATAAGTAAAGAAACATTATTAGTTTAAAATCTCTAACACATTAACAGGTTCTATCAAAGGGATTATTTACAATTACAGTCTCCCTTCTAAGGTAAATCTTTTAAGGCAAACCAGCAACATTGCTAGAGAGCAAGCGAAATTGAAAACAAGCAGTAGAGTAAGCAGCACAAAATATCAATATACTGCACTACTACCTCTGTTATTAAACTTGGCCGCTCCGGCCGTTATTTTGGCACGGAACAGCAAAATCAAGAAACCCACGTCAGGCCGTTCCGTTCCGTCACATTTGGGTGACTCGGCTGGAATGAGCGCAATAATGGGATTGGATTCAAAACAACGCCGATTCAAAGCGGCCGCTCTGCCCGCGTCAGTTGTAAATGATATTACCCTTAAATTTATAAAGGTTATTTTAATGAATTTTAATGGCCTTTGCAAATATGTTTTGCTCAAGACTCCAGACTTTTATTTCTAAATATGAATACTCCATAAATTTTGATGAATTTATTTTAGTTTTTGACAATTATGTGTTTACTAATATCAACTATATTAGTATCCGCGTCACTTAAATATCGGCCGTTATGCTTTCCATTCCATTCCATTTCTAGAGATGGCCGCGTTGAGCCGCTATCCGAGATTGATAACATAGACTACTACAGTGTGAGTGTATTCTAAAAACTGAACTATAACGAGTCTACACTTGACACTCTTACATTATGATAATAATGACGATTCTAACAAAAAATAATCTTGCATTTAGACAACATGTGCCAAGAAATGTACCAGCTAACAAAAGAGTAATCTTTGGCATATACAGTCATTGCCTCCTTAAAACAAGCTTCAGTACAGGTGAATCTTCATATGTAACATCTACATCCCAGACCATTGCCTATTAGTTTAAAGACCATACTAGATAGTGTACATGAAATTGCAACTATGTTTACTATATATTTTATATCAGCCGTTATTGTTTGCATCGGGGGTTGTATGTCAATTCTCTCATTCTTAATCAATGTTATGATTCAGAAATAAGAGGGAAAGACATAGGAATTTAACAATTTTCCAAATGAAAAACTTAATAACATCAGCAAGGTTTTGAAAATTTGCTTTTATCATTTGATTCCAACAATATCTTCAGAAAGATCTCAACAAAATTGCTGGTGAGTTGGTGAACTTACAATGGCAATCCATGCAACTACGAAAAGTTCTAAACACCGTAACACTTGAAGGCTTATATTTTCATGCCTCATATGCCTCATTGATTTAATTAATACAAAAAGAAAAATACTTATCTATAGAGCCTAAAGGCCCCGTTCAGCCGGTTCTTCACCTAACTAATCCTAAATGGCATCTTTTAAATCAATTAGAAACATATCGTTGGAATACTCTTTTTTTTTTGGCAATTTTGTAGATACCGGATGAAAAATGCCTAAGGCACTGTCGGTGAGTATTTTTTTTAAATAAATATGTTTCCTCATATTACCAGCGAGGTATTAATTGAATTTCAACCCACATAGTGAGTAGGGGCAAGGTTGCAGGTATTTTGTATTTTGATCTGATTCAGATCGAATCTAATACACCAACCAACATGAAAACTGCAATCACGTAGAAAAAGGAAATATGTAACAACTCTGAACACCCTTCAAGAACACTATATGACTTAATTATATTTCTTTGCCACCATCAATAACAAATTTTTAGCTTGTACACAACCCCCTCTCCATATTTTTTTTAAAGCTCGGTATCCGATCTTGCGACCGAGTAATCCAAGGGAACCAATCCCATCGTCCACTTGCGGGGCCCATTTAAATTCACAACAAAGCTCGGTATGGACTAGCCCAACACATGAATTGTTAGCATCTAGCGGGATTCGAATCTGAGAGTTTGAAACGAGCACCCTCTCAGGACCCAAGCCTTCACTAATAGACCAACCCCTGGGGTTTCACTCTCCATATTATTAAAACAGATTGGAAAACAAATGCTGAAACATTAACTCAAAAACCAAACCTTTTCTGAGAAAGGAACTCCAAAGCACGCAATACCAAGTTGTAGAGATATTCAACTTTTCGACTATACACCTGTATTGAACCCTGAAGCAGTAGAGCAGCTACAATTACCCAGAAACAGCTTATTCAGTCTAACACACTACTTTTACACAAATCAAACAATTGCAAGTAAATAAAATTGGGAACTTTTAAAAGAAGAACCAAACCTTCAGCAAAATTGACATGAATGTTTCCTTCTTCTTCGCCAGTGATTTCACCAGAGCATATTTTTATCAAATACTCCTCAAGTTTCTTGGCTAAGTCGACTTCCCAATTGGATTGCAAGTCACGCTCCGCATGAACCGCGTGGAATGCTCCTCCACTCGGTTCCGATGTGTCTTTAGTCATCTTCAATAGACAAAATTACAACGCAAATCATAGTAATTTCATCAAATTCGAGTCCCTGAGAAAAGGGGGAAAATCTAGGGTTTCAACGTTCTGGCGAAGGGTTAAAGATATCTGTAAATAAAAAAACTAGGGTTTTGAAATTCGACGAGAAACGCAAAATGGGGTGGTTACAAGTTAGGAGCTTGTGTCAGTGAAGCGCAGAGAGAAGAGAGAAGGAGTAGCTATGGCAAACAGCGAGAGAGAGAAAGAGAGGAGAGAGAGGATTGAGAGGAGAGAGAAAATGAAGAGAGTATTCGAAAAGTTTTGGATATGTTTTTCCCGCTCCTCAAACAAAAGTGAGTTTGGGCTAAACCCTAGGCCTTGATCCCACTTATGTTCTGTTCTTCAATCTTGTTTTTCATGTTTTTTTAAGTTTTTGCTTTTAAAAATAAAATTTATTAGAGGAATGGGTTAGAATTAGATTTTTAATTTAATTCAATCATTTAAAAATATGTTTAATAATTTGAAAAATATATTTAATAATTTTTATTTTGTTTTAATCGTGTCACTTACTAAATCTTATTAACTAACTTTGTGGATTATTGGTAAAAAAAAAAGTTATTGTTGACTGGTATTTCGGCTACCTACGACTACTATTTGATTTTTTAAAGGTTTTTTCTTTACCCACCTCTCTATGGGGGTCATCCCAGCGAAAACCTCACTTTACCCCTACTTCGGAAATACATTTTCGAAGCATGATTTTTTTCTAAATTTTCTCAGACTTCAGAAGTGCACTTCCGAAAACACCAAATGGAGGGTGTTTTCAGATATGCACTTCCGAAAACACCTTTTTTTCATATTTCAATGTAATTCGGAAGTGCATTTCCGAATTATGCAGAAGTATTTATTTTTTGTATGGTTTTTCTAATAGTCTCGTACGAATGATATACAAAACGTATAATGTATACAAAACGGAAAAACCGAACAAAACAAATGACATATCAACGTAAAATACGAATATAATAAATAAAATTCAAATAATATATACAGACCGAGTCATAATGTGCGAAATATATAATCCGAATACAAAAAAAATAAATCCGGACCCCTACTTGGTATGCCTAACCCTCTCTCCATGTGACCTCATCTGCCGCTTGTATGCCGCCGCACGGCCCGCATCAGTGACGATCCTCTCCATCACGGCGACTGCCTCTGGACCGCCATGATCAACGATACCTCGATCCAACGCGTTCCGCCCAAGCATCTATATCCGCTGGCAGATCGGTAGGAGATCAATGGCGTGGTCATCCTCGACCTGCTGGTTCTCCAGGATCTCCTCGTGTGCTGGCCTAGGAGCGTCGGGTCTCATCAGAGGATGTAACACAATAGAACCATGTGACATAGCCCTCCACACTGTGCCAGTCCTGGGTGACCCGAATGCGACGATACTCCTTCGGGACCACATGATGCTCCCAATCCTCAAACATGCCAGTGAGCTGCACTCGGGTCAGTGTGTCGGGAGCAGCCTCAATAGGTGACTTGGGTATCATCTGCACATATCCAAAATGCCGTATGCACCGCTCAGAGAGATACCACACCATGGTGTTGGTCCCGCATGCCAACCAGCCAGAATATAACGATATGCCGTCAAAGGGGACAACATCAGTGTAGTCGCTGAATGGCCTCCAACAGACGTCATCGTGCATCGTGCGGTCGAGGTACCCACGGTATGGTCCCGCTGCATTGTTCCCCCTCTGGAAAACGTATCAGACGGCCCTGGGCATGGTGTCCTGGTACTCTGGATCAACGTGGAAGTCGTGGATGCGGGGGAAGTAGAAGATGATCCAGCTATGAAACACAAACATGATAATCAGCTAAAAATAAATACAAACCATAAATAAATGTGAAACAATTAAAACGAAACGTACCGTAAGTAGTGTGCAGGATCCGGTCAACTGCCTGGTCCTCTAGTTGGAGGCGTCATTCAGCTTCTGGTATAGGTATGCCAGAACAGCTGACCCCCAGTTTCACTGGTGAATGGTAGTCAAGTCCATGAAATAGCGGAGGTAGGTCACGTCGACGTACCTTGCACTCTTGTCCACAAAGAGGGTGGCACCTACCACAAACATGTACCAGCACCGAAGAGCGCAGGCACGATGATACTCCACAAATAGGCTGTTATCCGCCTCCTCGGATTCGGCCGCCGCCACCAGGTGGTGCTCGAAATACGCGCTTAGTGTGGTGAACCGGATATGAGGCCCATTTGTTATCATGCACTCAAAGTCATCAACTTCGGGCTCCATACCCAAAAAGAGCGCCATCCACTCACTGGCTTCGATCATCTGGATTCGGGAGTGGTCCAACAGCGTCCCCCTGATCGGCAAGTGGAGAAGACACTGCACATCATGCAAGGTGATCGTCATCTCCCCAACCGATAAGTGGAAAGAAGACGTCTCCCTGTGCCACCTCTCCACAAAGGCACCCTGCATGTCGTGGAGCTCTCACCGCGTCGTTAAACCACTCAACATTCGGTTTAAACAGACTGAAAACTTTCCGGGAGTGGTTCACCATTTTCAAAGTCTCTTTCTCCTGTTACAACAAAAACAAATAAAAAAGTATGTTAATTAGACCGTTATAAAAATATTGAATAAACAGCTAAATTATAAACAGTTAAATTATAAACGGTTAAATAATATAGTCGAAAAAATTATAAAAAATACCTCTCCCTCACAGATACGCCGAGCGACATGCTCGTGGTAGGTAATCAGCAAGGTAGTGTCACTGGGCCCTCCCGGGTAGCCCTCCTCCTGCTCCTCCTCCTCTCCGTGTGGAGGATCAACATCCGGTACCTCCTCAACCTCGTGGTATGTCACTGCCTCCTCCTCCACCTCCTCCTCCTCCTCTCGCTGGCGGGAAGAAGATACCCGAGCCAGTCGACTCCTAGATCCAGATGCAGAGGTACCCCTCGTCCATCTGAACGGGAACTCGCCCCCGTTCCCGGCCTTGTCCCCGTCCCTGCATCGACGGCAGTTGCGCCGCCCGCTCGCGTATAGCCGATGCAGTCCAGGTCTCTCTACCCTGTCTGATGCGTGCTGGGTTGCCTGCCATGTTCCTGAAAACAATTGAATTCAATAAGAATGCGAACCAATTGAAAAAACAAAAAAAAAATCTGGCCACTTCAGAAGTTCATTTCCGAAATTGGGAATGGAGGTGTTTTCGGAAATGAACTTCCGAAACACCCCTGCGAAGCTCACTTCTGCAACTTCCATGGCTGACCCCAAAATCCAACATTAAAACAACTTATAATGCTTCTAAACAACCTAAATACTACTAACAACCTACCCCTATATCATTTTTGCAATTTCTAACAACCCTAATGTAACACCCTTCTAAACCCCGCGGCAGTTTTAAAAATTAATCAGAGTAAAAACATATGCACAAGGGTGCCACAATTATTTAAAATAAATAAATCAACTAAGGTCAAAGTCATGCTTCATTAGGAAACGGTTCACCAAAACATAGTCATGTTTATCACAGCGGAATACTAAACATCCTCAAATACAACCAAAAGGAATCATATCTCAACATCAAATAAAATGGATAATTTCATAAAAACTTCTATAACTATCGTTCCCCAGTGTTACAGATCAGAGCATGACCGACACGACCCAACATAAACGGATAAACTCTATGAGTCATTCTCACCAAGCACTAATGCCGCTACTCCTCAATCTGAAAATGACAACATGTAAGGGTGAGTCTCATTCTCAATTAGTAAATATTATGCAATTCATAAGCAACAAGCATCATAATATATCGTTCACCCAATTATACATATTCAGATTCACATCCATTATTAATTCACACAATAATATATCACATCACATACTACAGAAATCCATACAATCATATTATGACAAAATGCATATGACACAACTGACACTATGCATGTGGTACCAATAAACCGTGGAATCAATCCACCTAACCAATCTACGCCTCATCGAGATACGACCCACCGACACAATTTCCACACAATGGGAAATATGTCCACCAACGATCCAAACCTCACAGGGATCCAACATCAATGCATATGAATGAATGAAACACATATAACATACTTAAAACACACTAAATCACGATGAGCAACTCATCTCAAGACCACATCACCGAATAAGTATGTACATGTTTTCAACATCATTCAAATAGTCATGCATCCATCACAATCATAATAACAAATCATATCAATTCATCATCACATCAAACACATTGTCACACCTATTTCATATGCACACAATGTTCAATTCTCATCAAGTAATTAAATCGAGTTTTAAAGAAATAAGGTCGGATAATACCAATATTCATCGTTCATCATATAAAACATTTAATTACTTGCACAACGCCCAAAACGGCACTAAGAAATGATACACGGATCACAAGATACATTATTTTGAAGTTTGGAAAAATTCACACACAGCAAGGTTCGCTCAGCGGAGCAAGGCAGAAGCGAAACCCTTCAGACCCCCGCTCAGCGGACCTCAAGCGACGTCAAACAGAAGCAACCCATGTTGTGACCTCCGCTCGGCGGACCCCCCTCCGCTCAGCGGACCTGCGATTTCAGCAAACCCCAAGTCTGCGACAGACCCTGCGATTTCACTCCCCTTTCACCCAAAAACGATTCCAGACATCACATACAGGCATACAATCATCATATATTCAATTATACACTATAAAACATCATCCAAACTCATTATTAACCAACTATTTCACACAATTATCATCAATTCAATCCAATTAGAATACCCTAACCTAGCAATCCCAATATCTAATTGAACCAAACCATACATCAATCTACCTATCACCTAAGACCACATAAGAGATACTAAAAGGAAGAGTCCCCCCTTACCTCGATGAATCTCTTGAATGCTCTCCTTCCGGTTTCACGTTCTTGCCTCTTTCTCTCCTCTTGCTCTTTTCACGTGTTCTTCCTTTTCTCCCCAAATGGTTCCCTTTTCTTATTTTATGAAAAATAAAATAAAATAGATTAACCACAACTTAGTAAAAGACCTAACTAGTTAGCACCCCCCTTTTACTATCACCACACCATAAGCCCAATATCTCATATTCCATTATTTTCCAATTAAATCCAATTTAAAATTCCAAAATTCCAATTATTTAATTTAAATCCAAATTAAATTAATAAACTGAAATTATGGGTGTTACACCTAACATGCATTTGAATTATGGACCTAAGGATTATAAAACTTACAAATTGAAGTGATTGAGAAGCTTTTGAATGTAGTAGAGCAAGTAGATGGAGCCTTTGATGTATCCTTGGAAGTGGTTTGCAAAAAATCTCTTTGGGGTTGAGTTTGAAGTTGATTTAGGGTAAATGAATTAGGGGGAGGGGGTTGTTTTGCTAAATTTGCAAAACGCGCAGTATTTCGGAAATGCACTTCCGAAATACTATTTTCGGAAATGCATTTCCGAAATAAGACAAATTTTGAAGAAAAAAAAGGCGTTTTCGGAGATGCATCTCCGAAAACACCATTTTCTTGCATTTCGAAAATGCATTTCGGAACACGTGGTTTTTTGGGAAATTCATCAGAGGTGACCAAGAAAGTTGGGAGGTGGGTAAAGAAAATATCTTTTTTAAATAGAATACAAATTATTGATTTTGGTGGTTGTCTCAAATGAGCTTAATTACATTGTCCTTGCTAGTATTTTAGGCTGGTACATTAAGTATAAAGATCCAAATACAAATATCATGTTAATGGTGTGTTTGGGTTGTCGATAAACATAATTGATTCTAGCATAATTGAGTTTGGTAGAATTGATTTTTAACAGAATTGAGTTTAGCATAATTGGGTTTAGCATAATTAATTTATGATTGGATACATTTATGTAAAAGTGAGTTGAACAATAAATTTCAGTGTAAAAATCACCCATAATCAATTCTGGAGGTAGAAGCTACAAATTATAGCTTCAAGTAGAATCAATTCTAGAGGCATAATCAATTTTACTTTTGATAAACAAACATCTCAAAAATCATCCAGAATCAATTCTACACCTCTAGAATTGATTATGGGTCTTTCAAAAGTCAATCCAAACATGCTATAAATGGCTTTTTTTAATGTTATGGGTATTGAAGTTCTCTACTCTATTGACACAATGGATTGATCCACCTTTAGGTCCATCAGGGTTTGGCTAATGTTGGAGACAATCCAACCATTATAGTACCTGTCTTTTGGGGTGTCGCTACTATTAATTCCAAGCACCCCTACAACTCAAACCCTCTTCGCCCCCACCTTCTTAACTTTTCCTTTCGTTATCTATAATATAAGAATACAAATGTACTTGAAAATCTCGAATTTGCCTTTTTCTCTGCTTCTGCCACATCACCAAAATAATGGTTTTTTGGTCTTTAAACACTAAAATATTGACTTTTATTATTAAAATAATATAGCCATTATTAATTAATATAACCAAGTTATAAAATCACACTTCATTTTCTCTTTTTCTTTTTCATTTGTTTCCTCTATTATTTCCATAGTTTTAAAACCCAGACCGGACCGGACGGTCCGACTGGTTCAACCGCAGACCAGTAGCTAAAGTGGTTCGGTTATGTTATTGTACCAGATATGCAGTTTACCCGATATGACATCATCAAACCAGTACTGAACCGGTGAAAATCGGACAAACCAATGACCCGGTTTTGCTTTAAAATTGGAAGATAATCATATAATATGCAAAATGCAACTATGTTAAAGTTAGCAAAATCATTATAATGATTATATTTCAAAAGTTTATATATATTACAAAAGTTTATATTATATTTAAAAGTTTATATTATATGTAATTTGATGTTAAAGGAATTGTAATTTGATAAACATATGATTTTTAAATATTATATTATATCATATGTTTTAATAAGGACCGAATTAATAGTCATGCGGTTCGACCAGTGATCCACTGGTTCGACCAGCAGCCCATTAATCTCGTACTATGATCGGGTTAATTACCAGTCCGGGTTTTAAATTATTGATTCTTTCTACCATTGTTCTCTCTCCTCACCCTTTGTCTTCATTTTTATGAGACCATGTAAATTTTAAGCCTCTGTTCTCAACCTTTAAGATTTTTGTTCCATCAAAAACATGTAAGAAGAAAACCTTTCGGCTCTTTTTCCATTTCATTAATATTTATTTTTTGACTTTAATGTTTTTTTTTTCATGTTGTGTTACTGTGATCTCGAACGGTTTCCGTCGGATCTGAAACTGAAACCATCGGAACATCAGATCTGAAATCGAAACCATTGGAATACAATCATCATATATCACATACAGGCATACAATCATCATATATTCAATTATACACTATAAAACATCATCCAAACTCATTATTAACCAACTATTTCACACAATTATCATCAATTCAATCCAATTAGAATACCCTAACCTAGCAATCCCAATATCTAATTGAACCAAACCATACATCAATCTACCTATCACCTAAGACCACATAAGAGATACTAAAAGGAAGAGTCCCCCCTTACCTCGATGAATCTCTTGAATGCTCTCCTTCCGGTTTCACGTTCTTGCCTCTTTCTCTCCTCTTGCTCTTTTCACGTGTTCTTCCCTTTCTCCCCAAATGGTTCCCTTTTCTTATTTTATGAAAAATAAAATAAAATAGATTAACCACAACTTAGTAAAAGGCCTAACTAGTTAGCACCCCCCTTTTACTATCACCACACCATAAGCCCAATATCTCATATTCCATTATTTTCCAATTAAATCCAATTTAAAATTCCAAAATTCCAATTATTTAATTTAAATCCAAATTAAATTAATAAACTGAAATTATGGGTGTTACACCTAACATGCATTTGAATTATGGACCTAAGGATTATAAAACTTACAAATTGAAGTGATTGAGAAGCTTTTGAATGTAGTAGAGCAAGTAGATGGAGCCTTTGATGTATCCTTGGAAGTGGTTTGCAAAAAATCTCTTTGGGGTTGAGTTTGAAGTTGATTTAGGGTAAATGAATTGGGGGGAGGGGGTTGTTTTGCTAAATTTGCAAATCGCGCAGTATTTCGGAAATGCACTTCCGAAATACTATTTTCGGAAATGCATTTCCGAAATAAGACAAATTTTGAAGAAAAAAAAGGCGTTTTCGGAGATGCATCTCCGAAAACACCATTTTCTTGCATTTTGAAAATGCATTTCGGAACACGTGGTTTTTTGGGAAATTCATCAGAGGTGACCAAGAAAGTTGGGAGGTGGGTAAAGAAAATATCTTTTTTAAATAGAATACAAATTATTGATTTTGGTGGTTGTCTCAAATGAGCTTAATTACATTGTCCTTGCTAGTATTTTAGGCTGGTACATTAAGTATAAAGATCCAAATACAAATATCATGTTAATGGTGTGTTTGGGTTGTCGATAAACATAATTGATTCTAGCATAATTGAGTTTGGTAGAATTGATTTTTAATAGAATTGAGTTTAGCATAATTGGGTTTAGCATAATTAATTTATGATTGGATACATTTATGTAAAAGTGAGTTGAACAATAAATTTCAGTGTAAAAATCACCCATAATCAATTCTGGAGGTAGAAGCTACAAATTATAGCTTCAAGTAGAATCAATTCTAGAGGCATAACCAATTTTGCTTTTGATAAACAAACATCTCAAAAATCATCCAGAATAAATTCTACACCTCTAGAATTGATTATGGGTCTTTCAAAAGTCAATCCAAACATGCTATAAATGGCTTTTTTTAATGTTATGGGTATTGAAGTTCTCTACTCTATTGACACAGTGGATTGATCCACCTTTAGGTCCATCAGGGTTTGGCTAATGTTGGAGACAATCCAACCATTATAGTACCTGTCTTTTGGGGTGTCGCTACTATTAATTCCAAGCACCCCTACAACTCAAACCCTCTTCGCCCCCACCTTCTTAACTTTTCCTTTCGTTATCTATAATATAAGAAAACAAATGTACTTGAAAATCTCGAATTTGCCTTTTTCTCTGCTTCTGCCACATCACCAAAATGATGGTTTTTTGGTCTTTAAACACTAAAATATTGACTTTTATTATTAAAATAATATAGCCATTATTAATTAATATAACCAAGTTATAAAATCACACTTCATTTTCTCTTTTTCTTTTTCATTTGTTTCCTCTATTATTTCCATAGTTTTAAAACCCATACCGGACCGGACGGTCCGACTGGTTCAACCGCAGACCAGTAGCTAAAGTGGTTCGGTTATGTTATTGTACCAGATATGCAGTTTATCCGATATGACATCATCAAACCAGTACTGAACCGGTGAAAATCGGACAAACCAATGACCCGGTTTTGCTTTAAAATTGGAAGATAATCATATAATATGCAAAATGCAACTATGTTAAAGTTAGCAAAATCATTATAATGATTATATTTCAAAAGTTTATATATATTACAAAAGTTTATATTATATTTAAAAGTTTATATTATATGTAATTTGATGTTAAAGGAATTGTAATTTGATAAACATATGATTTTTAAATATTATATTATATCATATGTTTTAATAAGGACCGAATTAATAGTCATGCGGTTCGACCAGTGATCCACTGGTTCGACCAGCAGCCCATTAACCTCGTACTATGATCGGGTTAATTACCCGTCCGGGTTTTAAATTATTGATTCTTTCTACCATTGTTCTCTCTCCTCACCCTTTGTCTTCATTTTTATGAGACCATGTAAATTTTAAGCCTCTGTTCTCAACCTTTAAGATTTTTGTTCCATCAAAAACATGTAAGAAGAAAACCTTTCGGCTCTTTTTCCATTTCATTAATATTTATTTTTTGACTTTAATGTTTTTTTTTTTTCATGTTGTGTTACTGTGATCTCGAACGGTTTCCGTCGGATCTGAAACTGAAACCATCGGAACATCAGATCTGAAATCGAAACCATTGGAATACAATCATCATATATATCACATACAGGCATACAATCATCATATATTCAATTATACACTATAAAACATCATCCAAACTCATTATTAACCAACTATTTCACACAATTATCATCAATTCAATCCAATTAGAATACCCTAACCTAGCAATCCCAATATCTAATTGAACCAAACCATACATCAATCTACCTATCACCTAAGACCACATAAGAGATACTAAAAGGAAGAGTCCCCCCTTACCTCGATGAATCTCTTGAATGCTCTCCTTCCGGTTTCACGTTCTTGCCTCTTTCTCTCCTCTTGCTCTTTTCACGTGTTCTTCCCTTTCTCCCCAAATGGTTCCCTTTTCTTATTTTATGAAAAATAAAATAAAATAGATTAACCACAACTTAGTAAAAGGCCTAACTAGTTAGCACCCCCCTTTTACTATCACCACACCATAAGCCCAATATCTCATATTCCATTATTTTCCAATTAAATCCAATTTAAAATTCCAAAATTCCAATTATTTAATTTAAATCCAAATTAAATTAATAAACTGAAATTATGGGTGTTACACCTAACATGCATTTGAATTATGGACCTAAGGATTATAAAACTTACAAATTGAAGTGATTGAGAAGCTTTTGAATGTAGTAGAGCAAGTAGATGGAGCCTTTGATGTATCCTTGGAAGTGGTTTGCAAAAAATCTCTTTGGGGTTGAGTTTGAAGTTGATTTAGGGTAAATGAATTGGGGGGAGGGGGTTGTTTTGCTAAATTTGCAAAACGCGCAGTATTTCGGAAATGCACTTCCGAAATACTATTTTCGGAAATGCATTTCCGAAATAAGACAAATTTTGAAGAAAAAAAGGCGTTTTCGGAGATGCATCTCCGAAAACACCATTTTCTTGCATTTCGAAAATGCATTTCGGAACACGTGGTTTTTTGGGAAATTCATCAGAGGTGACCAAGAAAGTTGGGAGGTGGGTAAAGAAAATATCTTTTTTAAATAGAATACAAATTATTGATTTTGGTGGTTGTCTCAAATGAGCTTAATTACATTGTCCTTGCTAGTATTTTAGGCTGGTACATTAAGTATAAAGATCCAAATACAAATATCATGTTAATGGTGTGTTTGGGTTGTCGATAAACATAATTGATTCTAGCATAATTGAGTTTGGTAGAATTGATTTTTAACAGAATTGAGTTTAGCATAATTGGGTTTAGCATAATTAATTTATGATTGGATACATTTATGTAAAAGTGAGTTGAACAATAAATTTCAGTGTAAAAATCACCCATAATCAATTCTGGAGGTAGAAGCTACAAATTATAGCTTCAAGTAGAATCAATTCTAGAGGCATAATCAATTTTACTTTTGATAAACAAACATCTCAAAAATCATCCAGAATCAATTCTACACCTCTAGAATTGATTATGGGTCTTTCAAAAGTCAATCCAAACATGCTATAAATGGCTTTTTTTAATGTTATGGGTATTGAAGTTCTCTACTCTATTGACACAGTGGATTGATCCACCTTTAGGTCCATCAGGGTTTGGCTAATGTTGGAGACAATCCAACCATTATAGTACCTGTCTTTTGGGGTGTCGCTACTATTAATTCCAAGCACCCCTACAACTCAAACCCTCTTCGCCCCCACCTTCTTAACTTTTCCTTTCGTTATCTATAATATAAGAAAACAAATGTACTTGAAAATCTCGAATTTGCCTTTTTCTCTGCTTCTGCCACATCACCAAAATGATGGTTTTTTGGTCTTTAAAGTCTAAAATATTGACTTTTATTATTAAAATAATATAGCCATTATTAATTAATATAACCAAGTTATAAAATCACACTTCATTTTCTCTTTTTCTTTTTCATTTGTTTCCTCTATTATTTCCATAGTTTTAAAACCCAGACCGGACCGGACGGTCCGACTGGTTCAACCGCAGACCAGTAGCTAACGTGGTTCGGTTATGTTATTGTACCAGATATGCAGTTTACCCGATATGACATCATCAAACCAGTACTGAACCGGTGAAAATCGGACAAACCAATGACCCGGTTTTGCTTTAAAATTGGAAGATAATCATATAATATGCAAAATGCAACTATGTTAAAGTTAGCAAAATCATTATAATGATTATATTTCAAAAGTTTATATATATTACAAAAGTTTATATTATATTTAAAAGTTTATATTATATGTAATTTGATGTTAAAGGAATTGTAATTTGATAAACATATGATTTTTAAATATTATATTATATCATATGTTTTAATAAGGACCGAATTAATAGTCATGCGGTTCGACCAGTGATCCACTGGTTCGACCAGCAGCCCATTAATCTCGTACTATGATCGGGTTAATTACCAGTCCGGGTTTTAAATTATTGATTCTTTCTACCATTGTTCTCTCTCCTCACCCTTTGTCTTCATTTTTATGAGACCATGTAAATTTTAAGCCTCTGTTCTCAACCTTTAAGATTTTTGTTCCATCAAAAACATGTAAGAAGAAAACCTTTCGGCTCTTTTTCCATTTCATTAATATTTATTTTTTGACTTTAATGTTTTTTTTTTCATGTTGTGTTACTGTGATCTCGAACGGTTTCCGTCGGATCTGAAACTGAAACCATCGGAACATCAGATCTGAAATCGAAACCATTGGAATACAATCATCATATATCACATACAGGCATACAATCATCATATATTCAATTATACACTATAAAACATCATCCAAACTCACTATTAACCAACTATTTCACACAATTATCATCAATTCATTCCAATTAGAATACCCTAACCTAGCAATCCCAATATCTAATTGAACCAAACCATACATCAATCTACCTATCACCTAAGACCACGTAAGAGATACTAAAAGGAAGAGTCCCCCCTTACCTCGATGAATCTCTTGAATGCTCTCCTTCCGGTTTCACGTTCTTGCCTCTTTCTCTCCTCTTGCTCTTTTCACGTGTTCTTCCTTTTCTCCCCAAATGGTTCCCTTTTCTTATTTTATGAAAAATAAAATAAAATAGATTAACCACAACTTAGTAAAAGGCCTAACTAGTTAGCACCCCCCTTTTACTATCACCACACCATAAGCCCAATATCTCATATTCCATCATTTTTCAATTAAATCCAATTTAAAATTCCAAAATTCCAATTATTTAATTTAAATCCAAATTAAATTAATAAACTGAAATTATGGGTGTTACAACTCTCCCCCACTAAAAGAGTTTTCGTCCTCGAAAACATACCTTAGACGAAAAGTTCCGGGTATGAGTCCTTCATCTGGCTCTCTAACTCCCATGTAACATTTCCACCGGCTGGTCCTCCCCAAACCACCTTCACCGTTGCTATATCCTTACCTCGCAACTGCTTCACTTTACGATCTTCAATCCTCATAGGTAACGTCTCTACAATCATATTATCTCGCACCTGTATATCATCTACCTGAATCTCATGAGACGGATCCGCAATGTATTTCCTCAACTGGGATACATGGAACACATCATGCAAATTAGCGAGTGCAGGAGGTAAAGCAATCTGATAAGCAACCTTCCCAATCTTCTTAGTAATCTGAAATGGACCAATGAAACGCGGAGTTAACTTCTTCGACTTCAAGGCTCTCCCAATACCAGTCATCGGAGTAACTCGCATGAATACATGATCTCCTTCCTTAAATTCAATATCCTTCCTTCTCTTGTCATGGTAACTCTTCTGACGACTCTGAGAAGCTCTCATCTTTTCCTGAATCATCTTGATCTTTTCCGTAGTTTGTTGCACAATCTCCGGTCCAACCACCGTATTTTCTCCAGATTCGTACCAACACAAAGGCGTTCTACATCCCCTACCATACAATGCTTCAAACGGAGCCATACCAATACTCGAATGATAACTATTGTTGTAGGTAAACTCAACCAAAGGTAAATAACTATCCCAAGCACCACCTTTCTCTAATACACAAGCTCGTAGCAAATCCTCTAATGATTGAATCGTCCTCTCCGTCTGACCATCTGTCTGCGGATGATAAGCAGAACTCAACCTCAACTTAGTACCTAAGGCTTCCTGCAATCTTGTCCAGAACTTAGAAGTAAATCTCGGATCTCTATCCGACACAATACTAGCCGGAACACCATGCAAACTCACTATCTTCTCAACATACAACTGAGCCAACTTCTCCATCGGATAATCCATTCTTATTGGAATAAAGTGAGCAGATTTCGTCAACCGGTTTACAATAACCCAAATAGAATCACAACTCTTGCTCGTTCTAGGTAAACCAGATACAAAGTCCATAGAAATTCCACCCCACTTCCAATCCGGAACAAATAACGGTTCCATCAATCCAGACGATTTCTGATGCTCAATTTTCGACTTCTGACAAATTAAGCAAGCATAAACAAACTCAGCAATTTCCTTCTTCATTCCAGGCCACCAAAATAATTTCTTCAAATCATGATACATCTTAGTAGCACCAGGATGAATGCTCAATCCACTCCGGTGTCCTTCTTCCAGAATACTCTTTCTGATCTCAGCAACATCGGCTACACACACCCGGTCTCCAAACCTTATGACACCATTCTCGTTAATTCGGAATTCACCTCCTCGACCTTGGTTAATCAATGTCAGCTTATCTACCAATCCAACGTCAGATTTCTGTCCGTTTCTAATTTCTCCAAGGATACTATTAGTTAACTTTAACATTCCCAACTTAACGCTATTAGAAGCATACTAAACTCAAATCTCGGAATTGTTTAATTAAATCTAATTCTCGCACCATTAACATAGACATATGCAATGACTTCCTGCTCAATGCATCAGCAACAACATTTGCTTTACCAGGATGGTAATTCAACCCGAAATCATAATCTTTCAGAAATTCCAACCATCTTCTCTGCCTCATATTGAGTTCTTTCTGATCGAAGAGATACTTCAGACTCTTATGATCGCTGAATACCTCAAATCGAGAACCATAGAGATAATGTCTCCACAGCTTCAGTACAAACACAACAGCCGCCAATTCCAAATCATGAGTTGGATAATTCTTTTCATGAATTTTCAACTGTCTTGAAGCATAGGCCACTACCTGCTTATCTTGCATCAAAACACCACCTAAACCCATCAGTGAAGCATCACAGTACACATTAAAAGACTTCGCTGGATTAGGCAAAATTAAGATCGGAGCACTTGTCAATCTTTTCTTCAATTCTTGGAAACCTTTTTCACATTCTGAATCCCATACAAATACTTGTCCTTTTCTTGTTAACTTAGTCATTGGTAATGCCAACTTTGAAAATCCTTCAATGAACTTTCTATAGTAACCCGCCAGACCAAGAAAACTACGAATCTCTGAAGCATTCTTCGGCGTCTCCCACTGAGATACTGCTTCTACCTTCATAGGATCCAGTGCGATACCGTTCTTTGAAATTACATGGCCAAGAAAACTTACTTCCTTCAACCAGAATTCACATTTAGACAATTTCGCATACAACTTCTTCTCTTTCAATAACTCTAACGCCACTCTTAGATGCTCTGCATGTTCTTCATCACTCTTCGAGTAAATTAGAATGTCGCCAATGAACACTACCACGAATTTGTCAAGATACGGGTGAAATATCCTGTTCATATACTCCATGAAAACACCAGGTGCATTAGTAACACCAAATGGCATAACAGCATATTCATAATGTCCATACCTCGTTCGGAATGCCGTCTTCTGGACATCTTCCGCCTTCACACGAATTTGATGATATCCAGACCTCAAATCAACCTTGCTAAATACACAAGCTCCAACCAACTGGTCCATCAAATCATCAATCCTCGGCAAAGGATATCGATTCTTGATTGTCACTTTGTTCAGTTGTCTATAATCAACACACAGTCTCATTGAACCTTCTTTCTTCTTAACCAACAGTACCGGCGCACCCCACGGTGACACACTAGGACGAATAAACTTCTTTTCCAACAATTCCTCTAACTGTTTCTTCAGTTCAGCCAATTCCGATGCCGATATGCGATACGGTGCCATCGACACAGGACTAGTACCAGGAATCAATTCTATAGCAAACTCCACTTCTCTTTCAGGTGGCAACTCACTAACATCTTCGGGAAACACCTCCGGATACTCATTCACAACCCGTAGCTCACCAGTGTTATCGCCCCTTTTTACTTCCATTGAAGAGCATAACATAAATACCACCGCTCCATCATTGACGGCCAAATTCATCTGTTTGACTGACATAGTCAAATCTCCAACACTAACCTCTTCAGGAAAGATAATCGTCTTCGTAAAACAATTGATATGAACCCGATTAAATTGCAACCATTTCATTCCCAATATGACGTCAAGTCCTTCAAGAGGAAGGCACACTAAGTCCATTCCAAACTTTCTACCAAATATGTCAACAGGACAGTTCAAACAAGCAGAAGAAGTAGTTACTGAACCCGACGCAGGAGTGTCAATAACCATACTTCCATGAATAACAGATATTTCTAATCCCAATCGTTTAGCACAATCCAATGAAATGAACGAGTGAGTCGCTCCAGTATCTATAATAGCAACTAAAGGTGTGTCATGGATGAAACACGTACCTTTAATTAGACGATCTTCTGGAGTAGTCTCTGACCCAGACAAGGCAAAAACTTTTCCACCAACCTGATCCTTCTTCGGCTTAGTGCAATGTGGACTGATGTGACCCTCTTCGCCGCAATTATAGCAAGTTACAATCTTCATCCTACAGTCTGAAGCAATATGACCCGCCTTACCACACTTGAAGCATTTCTTCTCTCCACTCTTGCACTCATTCCTTCTATGCCCAGTCTCACCACAGTTGTAGCACCTAACGGGAGCACCAGAATCTCCCCCACTAGGCCTCTTCCAATCTCCAGCTCTAGGATTTCCTCTACCATATGGCTTACCTCTATCCATAAGTTTCTTACCTTTCTTGTCAACCAACTCGCGAGAGTGAGATAACTTCAGCTTAAGGTTATCCTCTTCGAAGATCCTACTACAGTCCACCAAATCGACAAATCGCCGAATTCTCTGGTACCTGATCCCTTGCTTGATCTCATCACGAAGACCATTCTCAAACTTGATGCACTTTGAGAATTCACTCGCCTCGTCATTGTTGTAGTGAACGTAGTACTTCGCCAACTCGACAAATTTCGAAGCATACTCTGGTACCGTCATATTACCCTGAGTCAGCTCCAAAAATTCAATCTCTTTCCTGCCTCGAACGTCTTCCGGAAAGTACCTCCTCAGAAACTCTCTCTTGAACACAGCCCAGGAAACAGCTACACCATCAGCATCCAATTCAGCCCTGGTAGCCATCCACCAGTCATCAGCTTCTTCGGACAACATATGAGTACCGTACCTCACTTTTAGGTTCTCAGCACAATCGATGACTCTGAAAATCCTCTCGATCTCCTTAAGCCATTTCTGAGCACCTTCAGGATCATGTGTGCCCTTGAACAACGGAGGATTGTCCCGCTGAAAGCTGTTCAGCTGCCTGTCAGCACCAATACCAGCTCCATTGACATTCCCTCCCAGTACACCAGCAATCATGCCCAGAGCCTCAGCAATTGCATCGTCGTTTCTTCCTCCTCTCCCAGCCATTGTTCTGCTAAATATAAAACAATATTCATTAGAACAAGATGTATCGATAATGTCAACCTTACACTATTCGTATACGAGGGATTAACTGACACTAAGACTCTGACTCAAACGACCGACTATGCTCTGATACCACTATTGTAACACCCTTCTAAACCCCGCGGCAGTTTTAAAAATTAATCAGAGTAAAAACATATGCACAAGGGTGCCACAATTATTTAAAATAAATAAATCAACTAAGGTCAAAGTCATGCTTCATTAGGAAACGGTTCACCAAAACATAGTCATGTTTATCACAGCGGAATACTAAACATCCTCAAATACAACCAAAAGGAATCATATCTCAACATCAAATAAAATGGATAATTTCATAAAAACTTCTATAACTATCGTTCCCCAGTGTTACAGATCAGAGCATGACCGACACGACCCAACATAAACGGATAAACTCTATGAGTCATCCTCACCAAGCACTAATGTCGCTACTCCTCAATCTGAATATGACAACATGTAAGGGTGAGTCTCATTCTCAATTAGTAAATATTATGCAATTGATAAGCAACAAGCATCATAATATATCGTTCACCCAATTATACATATTCAGATTCACATCCATTATTAATTCACACAATAATAGATCACATCACATACTACAGAAATCCATACAATCATATTATGACAAAATGCATATGACACAACTGACACTATGCATGTGGTACCAATAAACCATGGAATCAATCCACCTAACCGATCTACGCCTCATCGAGATACGGCCCACCGACACAATTTCCACACAATGAGAAATATGTCCACCAACGATCCAAACCTCACCGGGATCCAACATCATTGCATATGAATGAATGAAACACATATAACATACTTAAAACACACTAAATCACGATGAGCAACTCATCTCAACACCACATCACCGAATAAGTATGTACATGTTTTCAACATCATTCAAATAGTCATGCATCCATCACAATCATAATAACAAATCATACCAATTCATCATCACATCAAACACATTGTCACACCTATTTCATATGCACACAATGTTCAATTCTCATCAAGTAATTAAATCGAGTTTTAAAGAAATAAGGTCGGATAATACCAATATTCATCGTTCATCATATAAAACATTTAATTACTTGCACAACGCCCAAAACGGCACTAAGAAATGATACACGGATCAAAAGATACATTATTTTGAAGTTTGGAAAAATTCACACACAGCAAGGTTCGCTCAGCGGAGCAAGGCAGAAGCGAAACCCTTCAGACCCCCGCTCAGCGGACCTCAAGCGACGTCAAACAGAAGCAACCCATGTTGTGACCTCCGCTCGGTGGACCCCCTCCGCTCAGTGGACCTGCGATTTCAGCAAACCCCAAGTCTGCGACAGACCCTGCGATTTCACTCCCCTTTCACCCAAAAACGATTCCAGACATCACATACAGGCATACAATCATCATATATTCAATTATACACTATAAAACATCATCCAAACTCATTATTAACCAACTATTTCACACAATTATCATCAATTCAATCCAATTAGAATACCCTAACCTAGCAATCCCAATATCTAATTGAACCAAACCATACATCAATCTACCTATCACCTAAGACCACATAAGAGATACTAAAAAGAAGAGTCCCCCCTTACCTCGATGAATCTCTTGAATGCTCTCCTTCCGGTTTCACGTTCTTGCCTCTTTCTCTCCTCTTGCTCTTTTCACGTGTTCTTCCTTTTCTCCCCAAATGGTTCCCTTTTCTTATTTTATGAAAAATAAAATAAAATAGATTAACCACAACTTAGTAAAAGGCCTAACTAGTTAGCACCCCCCTTTTACTATCACCACACCATAAGCCCAATATCTCATATTCCATCATTTTCCAATTAAATCCAATTTAAAATTCCAAAATTCCAATTATTTAATTTAAATCCAAATTAAATTAATAAACTGAAATTATGGGTGTTACACCTAACATGCATTTGAATTATGGACCTAAGGATTATAAAACTTACAAATTGAAGTGATTGAGAAGCTTTTGAATGTAGTAGAGCAAGTAGATGGAGCCTTTGATGTATCCTTGGAAGTGGTTTGCAAAAAATCTCTTTGGGGTTGAGTTTGAAGTTGATTTAGGGTAAATGAATTGGGGGGAGGGGGTTGTTTTGCTAAATTTGCAAAACGCGCAGTATTTCGGAAATGCACTTCCGAAATACTATTTTCGGAAATGCATTTCCGAAATAAGACAAATTTTGAAGAAAAAAAGGCGTTTTCGGAGATGCATCTCCGAAAACACCATTTTCTTGCATTTCGAAAATGCATTTCGGAACACGTGGTTTTTTGGGAAATTCATCAGAGGTGACCAAGAAAGTTGGGAGGTGGGTAAAGAAAATATCTTTTTTAAATAGAATACAAATTATTGATTTTGGTGGTTGTCTCAAATGAGCTTAATTACATTGTCCTTGCTAGTATTTTAGGCTGGTACATTAAGTACAAAGATCCAAATACAAATATCATGTTAATGGTGTGTTTAGGTTGTCGATAAACATAATTGATTCTAGCATAATTGAGTTTGGTAGAATTGATTTTTAACAAAATTGAGTTTAGCATAATTGGGTTTAGCATAATTAATTTATGATTGGATACATTTATGTAAAAGTGAGCTGAACAATAAATTTCAGTGTAAAAATCACCCATAATCAATTCTGGAGGTAGAAGCTACAAATTATAGCTTCAAGTAGAATCAATTCTAGAGGCATAATCAATTCTACTTTTGATAAACAAATATCTCAAAAATCATCCAGAATTAATTCTACACCTCTAGAATTAATTATGGGTCTTCCAAAAGTCAATCCAAACATGCTATAAATGGCTTTTTTTTTTAATGTTATGGGTATTGAAGTTCTCTACTCTATTGACACAGTGGATTGATCCACTTTTAGGTCCATTAGGGTTTGGCTAATGTTGGAGACAATCCAACCATTATAGTACCTGTCTTTTGGGGTGTCGCTACTATTAATTCCAAGCACCCCTACAACTCAAACCCTCTTCGCCCCCACCTTCTTAACTTTTCCTTTCGTTATCTATAATATAAGAAAACAAATGTACTTGAAAATCTCGAATTTGCCTTTTTCTCTGCTTCTGCCACATCACCAAAATGATGGTTTTTTGGCCTTTAAACACTAAAATATTGACTTTTATTATTAAAATAATATAGCCATTATTAATTAATATAACCAAGTTATAAAATCACACTTCATTTTCTCTTTTTCTTTTTCATTTGTTTCCTCTATTATTTCCATAGTTTTAAAACCCAGACCGGACCGGATGGTCCGACTGGTTCAACCGCAGACCAGTAGCTAAAGTGGTTCGGTTACGTTATTGTACCAGATATGCAGTTTACCTGATATGACATCATCAAACCAGTACTGAACCGGTGAAAATCGGACAAACCAATGACCCGATTTTGCTTTAAAATTGGAAGATAATCATATAATATGCAAAATGCAACTATGTTAAAGTTAGCAAAATCATTATAATGATTATATTTCAAAAGTTTATATATATTACAAAAGTTAATATTATATTTAAAAGTTTATATTATATGTAATTTGATGTTAAAGGAATTGTAATTTGATAAACATGTGATTTTTAAATATTATATTATATCATATGTTTTAATAAGGACCGAATTAATAGTCATGCGGTTCGACCAGTGATCCACTGGTTCGACCAACAGCCCATTAATCTCGTACTATGATCGGGTTAATTACCAGTCCGGGTTTTAAATTATTGATTCTTTCTACCATTGTTCTCTCTCCTCACCCTTTGTCTTCATTTTTATGAGACCATGTAAATTTTAAGCCTCTGTTCTCAACCTTTAAGATTTTTGTTCCATCAAAAACATGTAAGAAGAAAACCGTTCGGCTCTTTTTCCATTTCATTAATATTTATTTGTTGACTTTAATGTTTTTTTTTTTCATGTTGTGTTACTGTGATCTGGAACGGTTTCCGTCGGATCTGAAACTGAAACCATCGGAACATCAGATCTTAAATCGAAACCATTGGATCTGATATCAAAACCACCATATCTGGAATTAACAGCCATCTTCTTCATACTTACAAGTTTTGTCTATTGTTGTTTTCCACGTTTTATTTTGTTACGAGGTTATGCTGTCTACGCTCGATTTTGTCGTGTTCAAGGTCAAGATTTAACTGGTGATTTCATTTTATTGAATGTCTAGAAAAAAAAGTAAACCGAGAGAAAAGATATATGAACAAGAGAAGATCTGAAATTTTTATTTCTAACTTTATTTCCATTTTCATATATCTTCTTTTCCTGATCATTCTTTGTGTGTGCAGAAAAGATTAATTTTTTACATCCAAGAACTACCAAACATACAAATCTAAGTTTTACTTCCTTTTTTTTCACAGGTGAAAAAATTTCTCACTTTTAAAAAAAAATAAATGTCTTCACTTTTCTGTCGTTCTTCAATAGTATTTCTTTTTTTTTTTTTTTGTATATTTTTCAAATTTATTTGTCTTTAATATTCAATGTTGGGAATTTTTTATGTTTTTCCCCTATATATTTAGTGCAGTTCAATGTCTTATTTGATCTATTTGTTTGTGACTTTTACAGTTGTGTGAAAATTCAACTAAAGAGGAGAATTTTGGAGGTGCTATCTGAACTTGCCTATTGAGAAGATCATGTATTTGTCGGTTCTCAAATCCATAAAGGAATTGTAATTTTTATATGATTTGTTATGCATCTCCAAAATTAATTGATTTTCTTGTGTGATGAATTAAAATTAATGTGATATTGTAAATCTAAATGTAGAGTATTTATTTATAAATTTATTTTGGCTTAATTATAATAATATTTGACATTTTAAATGTTAATATTATTAATATATTTTATGTTTGTATTTTATTTATCTTTAGAAATTTATTTAAGTATAAATTAGGAAATCTAATATCATTTTATTAGTATTTTATTGGTGCGTTTCTTCTCTGTCCACGGATACCGGTTGAATTAGTTCAATTCAAATTCTCCACTCCCACGTGAAGTCTTTGGATTTGACACTCCTTTATTCCAGCATCACAGCTCTGGGTCAGGTTGGTTTAATCCTCCATATATAGGTCCATCATCCACTTCAAGGGACCATACAATATGAACACTCCTTGTTCAAATAATCTTCTACCTTTACCACAACCATAACATATCCCTCATGGATCTCATCCAGAAATAGACAAGATGCTTGCTCTGATACCAATTGAAATTCTGGTATATGCTAGACTTCAAATGTCATATACGATGTCGTGACATCTGATCCGACATTGTAAAACAGACAAGGTAGGCAAAATAAAACAGTTCAGAAAAATAATAAAAACACAACAAAATTGTTCCCCCAGTTTGGTTCAATCAACCTACTCTGAGGGCTACTGAGCCAGGGATGAAATCAACTATTAGCAGTATCAATTCAAAGCTAAACTCCCCCGTTTACAACTTCTTACTTAATCACTACCCAATGACCCTTCTACCTAGGTCCTCCCTAGATATAGAATATCTCCATTCCACTCCCAATCATAGCAATGATGTCTAGCAGTCAACACCTCAGCCACTGCATCAAAAACCCTTCACCAACATTCTGAGCACATATACAAAGTTAACTTGAAGTTGCTTATAAACTTTCTCCAAGAAAAAAACTTCACTCATTGCTTCACAACTTCTGAGTGAGTAAAACAAACCGCTTGCCTACAGGCTACGAGGCACAAATCAGTGACCATCCCATAAATCGGGTGGTTCACTTACATGGCTAACCCCAAAAACTACATCTTGTCAATACTCACATAGCTTGCTAAAACAAGGTTACAACTGCTTATTTATAACCTATTACCCAACTGGATTTGGGCCTTCAATCACAGTTTTATTTGCTGTTACAAGTCAGTAGAATTCTTCTGCTAAAAGAAAGGTCTTTAATCATAAGTTTCCTAAATTGTCTCCATAATTAGAAACTATACGATCTTTAATATTTTGTCTTGATTCTTTTGACCTTTAAATCGTAACAAACTGACATAACAAACTGTTGCTAAAATTTCTCCACAATATAAGCTCCAAGATATACTCCACAAATATCTCCATAAAATATGCTCCAAGTAACAACAATAAGTTGTTACACTTTTGCAAAAGATTCTCCTATAAAATATTTCAACATTTAGTTTCCTAAATGGTCTCCTTGAACTCCTTAGATATAGCTCCACATAGGATCCAGTGATTTAGGAATATTTTGTTTCTGTTATAACAGAATCCAAATTGTCAGCTCAAATAGGATGTCACGACATCTTCTTCGACATGTTGTTCCAGATGTTGAAACATTTCAACACAATATATTTTCCATTAAATAGAACTTCAACCTGCTTTCTCTTACAAGTTATAATTCTATTTATCCTATTGCTGCTAAATTAGTTTTACCACACATAAAGCCAATCCTCGAAAGCACTAACAATCTCCCCCTTTTGCTTATTTTGGCTAAAAATAATTTACATAACCGTTGTATTACAGAAGTATAAAAAAATACAAGGGTTTACACATTACAATTTAGTAGCAGCAATTTAGAAGTCTTCAGTAGTCACTGTTTATGATATTTCAAACTTTACAAGTGTCAGTCTTCGGTCTTCTTTTATGATGTTGAAACATCATACTAGGACATCTTTCTGGCAGGTCCAACTCCAATGTTCTCTCTCTCTTTTACGGATCCCACAGATCACACAAAGTTTCTCTACCTTAAAAGTTGCTCTTCAGAGATGACATAACATAACCAGTTCTCCCCCTTTTAGCCATAATAAGACAGAGGCTTTGTTGAAGGAGAACTCACTATAGCAAAGGAAATATAACATCACAGATATCATCTTCATAGAGAAGGAGAAAAACTAAGGCCACGATGCACATGAGGAAGAAAATACTAAATGTTCCCCCTCAAACTGAGAACTACACTACGACGCAAATTGACACAACATCCTCTTTTAGAGCATAAGAGGATACTTACTAACAGAAAATTTAAAACACTTGGATTATCCATTTACAGACATAGAGAACCAGACCTCTATATTGGATAATTCAAAACACAAGAAACAATTTGAGTTCATGACTCGAAACAAGACTCTAAATAGAAGACAGACAAACTTAGAATAGAAAACCTATTCAATATTTTTGTAAAAACAACTGCAAAGAAGGAACTCATACTTAAAAATGTTTGAACACTGCCCTTATTCCCTATGTTTGTCATAAGTTAACAAACATAACCTAAATAGACTCTAATTTTACCCATATCCGAAAGAAGGACATGAGAGACTCAAACAAGACTAAAAAAAATGAAAAGGAAAAGACTCTAAAAACTTGAGCAATTTAAATAACATACCTATAATTTAACAAATTTCTTGATCAAGAGATGTTATTTGAGAAAGAACTGCATCAGGTGGACTTGTGCAATGGTTGGAACATGCACTATATCAGAACAAGTGATATACACCATCAATACATGTTTTTAGATGATAATACAAAGAATGATCCTTGCTGGTCTTCAAGGATAAAACATGTCTTGAGTTATGTTCTGACATCTTGTATGACATTGTTCTTCTGGCTTAAATATTAGTCTTTGAGAGACTTTCCATTTGATTAGAAGCATAATAACATTGTACTTGCTGATCTTCATACTCTCTTACTCCCCATGAGATATACAAATTTAGGACATCTCTGATGTTCTTCCTTGAAGCACTCTTCATTTGGAATTTGTCACAGTTTCCAAATTTAGAATCTTCAGTTTGCTTGCTACACAAGATTCAAATTGTCACACTCTGCAACTTGAAGTAGAAGAAACTATAATTGTATAACCATAAATTAATCTTCAGCTGATAAGTTTGAACCTCATCTTTCTGGTGTCTTCAACAGTAGTGATGATGTATTTTCATGTAGAGCTTTTTCTTCATCACATACTTCTTCTCTTCATACAGTTATTGCAAATATCCAGCTCCCATCAAGATATTTAACAGTATCAGTATGCTTCACCAGATACCATTGCCAAACTTCCTAAGCTTGTGAAGATAACAGTGAACATTAACATTTAGTTCACACTAGACTATGAATTCTTCATACAAATACCCAGCTCCCGACAGAGTATAAGAGTCTTACATTCAGGCTGCACATCTAATAAGTATTAAGTCTCCTGTCAAAGTACCTATCAGTTAGTCACTTAGAATTGACTACTCACACTAAATCATTCTGACTGATTACCTCTTCACACTTATATACTTTTCTCTTGGCAATTTAAAATACTTTCAAATAACTGAAGACCTTGAGATGATATTGTAACAACTGTTATGACATCATCCTTCATGGTTCTTGGTTAACATCTCTAACATCTAATTCATAGCACTTGGGGTGGAAACAATAAAGTGTAATTATCAGCAACATCCAGACATATCAAGGAATATAATAGCCAACACCTCAATAAGCTTTTCTTTAGACTTTCATTGTGATTTTGAGATGATGGATGCCATAGTCTGTACCTATAGAGGAGATTCCCTCATTTAGGTTTCTGGAACTGACTCAGTTATGGCATAACACTGAATTATTCAGATTCTTCTAAGCCATCTGACTTCCTTGATTCCCAATAATACTACCCTTTCTGGATAACAACTAGGGCAGTCAACATTCGTGACCATATTTCACTATGGTTGAGACACAATATTCAGCTTCAACAACTACTCTATGGTCATGAATGAAAATCCACATATTTGGTTCCTTTGATCAGAGGAAAATACCATATGTAGGCTCATCTTGATTTAAACATAAAGGATAAAAAAATGAATACCTTCATGAGTTTCCTTTGGCACTGAGCTTTTACTTCTAAACTCCCATAAATTAAGATTTGGAGTAGAAGTACATGTTGATCGTGTCCTAATCAACTTATAATCAGATGTTTCCTCTTCTAGATCAAGAGTATGTTCCAAACCAATGTACTCACACTGAATTAGTTTGGCCCCAAAACATATGTTCTTCAACTGGTAGCTGCATACCAGTACTAATGTCCCAACATCCAGTAGGAACACTTCCAGCCTTGAAACTCTTCAAGGTTCACACTTGCAGATGATTATGAATATCATTGATCAGTTGACATTCATTAGCTCTAATAAACCATGCCATTATGAGTGAACTCGAGAGATTACTCAAGTATCTTTGACACTTTAATTAACTGTAAGATTCTGCCATACATTCTATTGAATATAAATAACCCTAGAATCTTTCTTGTATAATAGAGGTTGCACAGAGACTATGCAGCAGAAAATAGTCATACTTCAACAAAATTCACACGATGCTTACTCCATATATTATTTGTAAGCATGACAACTACGGAGTGACTGCAACTCAACCTTGCACAATGCTTGTTTATGCATCAAGCAACAGACTAGACCAAACCAACATCCTGACCTGATAAACTCACATAGGTTCAGAGGTTACCTTATCAATATCTTCACTCCCACATGAAGGTTTTGATGCAGTTCTTCTTTATCCATAGATACCGGTTGAATTAGTTCAATTCAAATTCTCCACTCCCGCGTGAAGTCTTTGGATTTAGCACTCTCTTATTCCAGCATCACAGCTCTGGGCCAAGTTGGTCTAATCCTCTACATATAGGTTCATCCTCTACTTCAAGGGACCATATAATATGAACATTCCTTGTTCAAATAATCTTCTACCTTTACCACAACCTGGATGTATCCCTCATGGATCTCATCCAGAAACAGACAGCATGCCTGCTCTGATATCAATTGAAATTATGGTATGTGCCAAACTTCAGATGTCATATACGATGTCGTGACATCTGATCTGACATTGTAAAATAGACAAGGAAGGAAAAATAAAACAGTGTAGAAAAACAATAAAAACACAACAAAATTGTTCACCCAGTTTGGTTCAATCAACCTACTCTGGGGGCTACAAAGCAAAGGATGAAGTCCACTATTAGCAGTATCAATTCAAAGCTAAACTCTCCCGTTTACAACTTCTCACTTAATCACTACCCAATGACCCTTCTACCTAGGTCCTCCCTAAATATGGAATATCTCAATTCCATTCCCAATCATAGCAATGATGTCTAGCAGTCAACACCTCAGCCACTGCATCAACAACCTTTCACCAACATTCTGAGCACATATACAAAGTTAACTTGAAGTTCCTTACAAGCTTTCTCCAAGAACAAAACTTCACTCATTGCTTCACAGCTTCTGAGTGAGTAAAACAAACCTCTTCCCTACAGGCTTCGAGGCACAAATTAGTGACCATCCCACAAACCGGGCGGTTCACTTACATGGCTAACCCTAAAAACTACATTTTATCAATACTCGGCTAGCTTGCTAAAACTAAGTTACAACTGCTTATTTATAACCTATTACCCAACTGGATTTGGACCTTCAATCACAACTTTATTTGCTATTACGAGTCAGCAAAATTCTTCTGCAAAAAGAAAGGTCTTTAATCATAAGTTTCCAAAATTGTCTCCATAATTAGAAACTATATGATCTTCAATATTCTGTCTTGATTCTTTTGACCTTTAAATCGTAACAAACTGACATAACAAACTGTTGCTAAAATTGCTCCACAATATTAGCTCCAAGATATTCTCCACAAATATATCCATAAAATATGCTCCAAGTAACAACAATAAGTTGTTACACTTTTGCAAACGATTCTCCTATAAAATCTTTCAACATTTAGTTTCCTAAATGTTCTCTTTGAACTCCTTAGATATAGCTTCACATAGGATCCAGTGATTTAGGAATATTCTGTTTCTGTTATAACAGAATCCAAATTGTCAACTAAAATATGATGTCACGACATCTTCTTCGACATGTTGTCCCAGATGTTGAAACATTTCAACACAACATGTTTTTCCATTAAATATAACTTCAACCTGCTTTCTCTTACAAGTTATAATTCTATTTATCCTATTGCTGCTATATTAGTTTCACCACACATAAAGCCAATCCTCAAAAGCACTAACAAATAATATTTACAATATTAATATTTTTCAAAATTTTATTAGTCTGTCAATAGGCGTTTTCAAAATAGGGTTAAATATACAAAATCCCTTGCAATATTAGTTATATTTGATTTTAGTCCCCCTGGTAAAGTTTTTTTGTAATCTCCCCTTGCAATTTCCATATTCATTCAAATACCCCCTGACTATCACATTATGGCAAAGATTCTCTCTTACTGCCTACATAGTATTTTCTTTTAATTTTTAAATCCATGTGGAATTTTTTTAAATTAAAAAAAATTAACTTTTTTTTATAATTTATTACTATTTTTATTATGAGGGTGATAATCAAAATTGACTAACATTACAGGGGATGAAATACTTCTTTTTTATTTTGGATATATAAACAATTATTTGTTTGAATTTTTTAATTAAATTATATTTTTGGATATCAAATAGTGTCCTTGTTTTGAATTTTTGCGTTTGCACTTCTTGCTGCCACTCTCTATTCTTGGTTGTCTTATTTAGCCTCCTAATATTCCATGGAATTATCATTTATTCAGTAAGGGATCATTTGAAGGGTCATCCCAAATGCCCAAGGAGCCAAATTCATTACCATGAGTGATTGAAGAAGATGATGTTGAATCAGAGATGCGATTGTAAGAAACCTCAATGATAATGTATGTCATTAGGGATTTTTATGGTCATGAATGATGTGAAGAATTATATGCTCAAATATTGGAATTTCGTCCAAATTCCTGCTATGTACTACAACGAGGAAGAATATTTCATCATCAAATTCAATACGATGCAAGATATGGATGCAGTGATGATGAATGGCCTTTATATGGATCAAACCACCACAATTGCCTTTCCATTAGTGGGGAGCTAGAAGCTTGGGAAAGATAGGGAGTGCTATTGATAACCCTATACTCACATATGAGTGTACAACGAATAAACTTATAGTAACTTATGCCTGAATCTTGGTTGAAGTGGATGTGACACAGGAGTTGTATGAAACGATCACCATCAAGGACATTGAGAGAAGGAAATTAAGCAAAAGGTTGAGTTTGAATGAAGGCCTCAATATTATGATAAATGTCAAAAGGTAGGTCATAAGTGCCATAAATAAGACAATCAAGAATAGAGAGTGACGGCAAACAATGCAAACGCATAAATTCAAAACAAGGACAATATTTTATATCCAAAAATATAATTTAATTAAAAAATTCTAATAAATAATTTTTTATATCAAAAAATATAATTTAATTAAAAGATTCAAATAAATAATTGTTTTTATATCAAGGAATATTATGGGGCTAAATAAGACAACCAAGAATAAAGAGTGGCAGTAGGCAGTGCAAACACAAAAATTTAAAACAAGGATATTATTTTATATCCAAAAATATAATTTAATAAAAAATTCAAATAAATAATTATTTTTATATCCAAAACAAAAAAAAAGTAATTTACCTCTGTAATGTTAGCGAATTTTGTGTTACCTCTTAATAATAAAAACAATAATAAAACAAAAAAAAATTCAAAAAAAAATGTTTAAAATATAGTTTAAAAAAGTTTAAAAAATTAAAAAAAGTTATCCATGTGGATTTTAAAAAATAAATAAATAATCCAATAATCAAATTTGAAGATTCCATGTCACTTTGTCACTTGAGGGACTAAAGACATGAAATCTTAACCTTACCAGGGGGATTCAATTTTTTTTACATGAACTAAAATCAAAACTCGCTAACATTTCAAGGGGTTTTGTATATTTAACCCCTCAAAATATTAGTTTAAAATCTAATATTTAGAAAATAGAGTTTTTTTTTAAAAGAAATTAATTGACAAATAATTGACATTTATTGATGGAATAAATTTGTTTACACTAATAATGCAACCAATTTAACTTTTTAAAAATAATTAAGCATTTCATTTTTAATATAGTAATTTCTATTAAATCTTAATAAAAAAATTAAATTGTATTTAATTGTCAATTATATTATAGTTAAGAAAAAGTGATTATTAGTAAATAATATAAATATATAATAATTGAAAGATAAAATTTTTGTTGTTCGAGTAATTGAAAATTAAATATTCATAAGAATTCATATATGATATAAAATCAATAATTAGTACAATAGTTATGGTCTATAAGAATAATAAGAATAATAATATTAATAATAATAATCATAATAATAATAATAACAGACTTTTAAATTCTATTTATAGTTAATGATAAAAATAGTAAAATATTTTCAATATTTAAAGACATACAACTTCTTTTTTTTACTTAAAGTTGATATGTTTTAGTTAGTATAATAAAGTTAAAACATTTCTTTTTAAGTTTTCATTATATATATTAAATTGTAAAAAATATATATTATATTCAAAATATATTTATAATAGAATTAAAAGTGAAATAGTAATAGTAACTAATATATCATTTTAAGGAAAGCAATGAGTCGAGGACGAGGATGACCGAAGAAATCGGTGTCAGCGTCGCCGCGAAATCGTACTGGAGAGCAAGTGCAGACGGTGGAGGTGGTCCACAATGATGGTGAGGAGATAGACGGTAAATCTTCTACTGGATCTTCCAAAGGGAAGAAGAGTGATGAAGGTGTAGAAAACTCAAATGCTAGCAACATTGAAACCCTAATCAAGGAGAAAAAGGAAGGGAAGAAGAATGAGAAACAAAAATTATGGGTGGATGTGCTAAGTGATAACCGGAATCCTGCTAAGGGGCTAACTATGGAGTTTGTAGCACCTAAGACGGTGGATGGTGAAATTGAGATTGAAGAGAAAGACATTGAATCAGAATTGCTCTTTTGGGATTCAACATTGATTCTATACGTACTTGATGGCGATATTAGCATGAATATGCTGAAGCACTATATGGAGCGGGTGTGGAACTTTGTGCAACTCCCAAAAATGGTGTATCATGAAGAAGGATACTTCATCTTGAAGTTCATAACTCATAGTGACAAGGAAGATGTGATGATGAAAGGCATGTACACTCTGCAAAATATGCCTATCTTACTTAGGGATTGGAAGCCAGGATTTAGCTTGAAAGAGGATATGTTACGCACCTTGCCGGTATGGGTGAAGCTACCACTTCTGCATTTACATCTATGGGGACTGAGGAGCTTAAACAAGATAGGTAGTGCTTTGGGGAATCCTTTGGTAATTGATGAATGCACTGCTAGCAAAGCCTGTGTCTCTTATGCGCGCATATTAGTGGAGGTGGATGTTACACATGAATTGAAGAACACTGTCACCATAAAGGATGCTGAACGGAGGAAACTAAAGCAGCCGATTGAATATGAATGGAAACCACTCTTCTGTGGAAAGTGCTAGAAGTTTGGTAACAACTGTAAGGAGAAACATGTTAAATAATGGTAGCCAAAGATCCCACCACCCGAATGGAAACAAAAGTCTTTACCTGTAGTAGAAGTAAGCTCTAAGTCTGCACCTGATGTGGTGGGTACTGAAGATATCAGAACTAGAGACGTTAGGCTTGAAGATTCAGGGAAAGAATGGGAAACTGTTTTAAATGGAAGGGATAGAGGCAAAAGGAATATTCAGGAACATGTTGTCACCACATGTTTGAATAGTTTTGTTGCATTAGGGGACTGGAATAATCTCTTAGTGTATCAGGACTATGCATCAAGATAGTTGCTTGGAATGTACGGGGGATAAATAAAGTTGGTAAGCTAAGAGAGGTTAGCTCCTTCCTCAAAGATATCAATCTTAGAATCACGATTCTGCTAGAAACCAAAGTCAAGGAGAATAAGGCAAAGGGGATTAGGCAACAACTTCTTCAAGGAGGTATGTTTATTGATAACTATGCTAATCACTATAATGGTAGGATTTGGATCAATTGGGATAATAATAGAATTAATGTGCAAGTTAGGCATAGTACTAGCCAATTACTTCATTGTGCTTTGTACAATCTCAATGGGGGTTCCTCTTTCGGATTACTGCCATATATACTGCCAACAATATAGAAGAGAGACGTAGATTATGGAAAGATATTGAGTCTATACACAGGAATCAAACAGGCCCTTGGGTTGTACTTGGGGATTTCAATAATGTTGCTAAGCTCCATGATAGAATTGGGGGAAAGAAAGTGACCCAAGCTGAGAACCAGGATTTCATATATATGATGGATAGTAGTGAGTTGAGTGAGATGGATAATATGGGACAATACTTCACATGGTCCAATAGGCAACCTGAGAACATTATTTACTCTAGGATTAATAGAGTGATAGCAAATATTGACTGGTTTCAGCTTCATTTGGATACAACTTTATACACTATGCATCTTGGAGTGTCTGATCATGCTTTGCTTTGGCTAAAAAATCAGGACAATGCCCCTAAACCTAAGCCTCATTTCAAATTCATCAACTGTGTTGTGGACATGGAGGGGTATGAGAAGATAGTGAGAGACAACTGGTACCTGCTAATTAATGGTAGAGCTATGTATATGGTGTGGGGAAAATTGAAGAGATTGCAACCTCTTATGAGAAAACTGAATAAGCCATTGACAACCCTGAAGCAGGACATAGTTAAAGCCAGAGAGGAGTTAAATTGTGCCCATTAAGATTTGAATGTTGATCCCATGGATAAGAGTAAAGTCTAGAAGGTGCAGAAGTGTACTGAAAAGGTGATAACCTTGAGTGAGCTTGAAGAGAAAATTCTGAAACAAAGATCCAAAATTGACTGGCTTAAGTTAGGAGATGGGAATAATTCCTACTTTCATGCTGCTATTAAAGCCAAACATGTTGCCAAAGGTATGAATATTTTATACAAGGAGGATGGGACTGTTATCACAACTCAGGGTGAAATTGAGCAGATTATTGTTGACTTCTATAAGGATCTTATGGGCACTGTTGCTAGAGATATCATCCAAGTGGATATCAATGCAATAAGAGAGGGGGGCACAACTAACATTTGAACAAGCAGACTTTAATATGTCCTGTTAGTGAGGCAGAGGTGGAGCATGCTTTGAAGGGTATAAGGGACCTTAAAGCACCAAGGATTGATGGCTATGGGGCCAAAAAATTTAAAGCAAGATGGCAGATAATTAAACATGATGTGATGAATGCTACACCATATTTCTTTGAAAAAGGAGAGTTATACAAAGTAGTGAATTGTACTATTGTTACTTTGATACCAAAGACTACTGAAGCAAGGACAATAAAGGACTATAGACCCATAGTTGGTTGTACAACTTTGTATAAGATAATTTCAAGGATTCCCACTAGTAGATTGGCTAAAGTGATTGGAAGTGTCATTAGTCACAATCAGGTAGCTTTTGTACCTGGGCAACAAATACACAACCACATTATCCTTACCTATTGTTAGAATCCCAATTGTGTATATTCTGTATATAAGTTTTGTGGTATTTCTTAAACTCTTGTGCCAAATTTGATTACCTTTTGATATATTAGTATGTAAATAAATAATTTTGTGTTTATTTTCTAAATTAAGTTAGTTTATTAACTCTTGTAATGTTTTCTTTAGGTTTTAACAATTTTTGGGCAAGATGGAATGAAAAGAATGATCAAAACAAGCTTGCAATGAGGATGGAAGACCAAAAGAGGGAGTTTTGTGCAAGAAGGTCCGCTCAGCGGAGTCCAAGCGGACCTAGGCGTAGATTTTTGCAACAGCAAGTCCGCTCAGCGGAGTTGAAACGGACCTAGGCAGAGATTTTTTCAAAGGCATGCTCCGCTCAGCGGACCTTGAAGGCAAATCAGATATTTTGCCTGCTCCGCTCAGCGGACCTAGCCCGCTCACCGGACCTAGCCCGCTCAGCGGACCTACTTTTTCAACTTTTGTTCCTAGCCACATAAAATTGATGATTAAGGGTAATTAGAGTAGTAGTTATCATAACACACACTAGGAAGAAAAGCGAGGGCAAGAGAAGAAGAGAAAAACCATTTTCCTTAAGAGAAAATCAAGATTTCAAAACATCTTTCTTCAATCTTCTTGAGTTTGATGTTACTAAATCTTGGTTTGTTGCTTGTTGTTGAAGCTTCCATGGATATGGAGGGCTAAGTTTCATCTTGTGTCAATATTAGAGGTAGTTAGTTTGTAAATATGTACTTTATTTGATCTATTATGTATGAACTTGGTTAATGATCAATACATGGTGAATATCTTGTTATTTATGTTTCATTTGTTGTTTTGAATCACTATTGAGAGATATGTTTCAAAGCTAGACCTAAAAGATATTCATCTATCAATAAACAAACTCTAGAGATATATTTGTGAGTTGATAATCACATGTATCAAGCTTTTAAGATTATCATGTTGATTGTCGGCATGAGAGATCATATGACGGTGAATATGATAATAATCACGATATTGCTTTAGAGATAAACGGTATCGAGAGGATACGTGATTGTATTAATCATTAATAGGTTCATATATATGATCATTAGAGTACATATGAAGCAAACCAATGAACACTAATCTTGACACATTTTTATCAAAACTTAACTCAAAATACACTAAGCTGTAGAACGGCGATAATATCGCATCAATCCCGGAGGAGACGATATTAGAAATACTTATCATATACTTTCTAACAAAATGGCGTCGTTGCCGGGGATTGGTGTTAGGATATTATAAGCATAGCAATAGTTTATGTGTGTTTTGAGTATACTTATTATTAATATTATCTAGGCTTGCCTCACTTTTTGGTTAGTGTTTCAGCTCTGGTTTATGCGTGGGAGTGTACCAGCAGATCAACTTCTTTTTGGTCTAGAAATTGAAAGAACCGCAAGGAGACTGAACAGTAAAACCAGGAGAAGAAGGAAACTAGCCAAAGAACGGAGATTAGCCCAAGAAGCAACTACTTCGTCAGCACCACAAGTTATAGAAGAAGAGATGGCAGGGCATGGAGAACAAGATCCACCACCACCGCCTAGACCACCATGTGCTAACAGTCTTAGAAGAGCAGCCCAGTTTGCATGAAATGACAACAATGCAAGAAATTCTGAAATGAAGACTGGCATTCTTCAGCTACTTTATGCTAGTCCTTTTGCAGGACTTAATCATGAGGACCCATATACACACTTGACAAAGTTTTATGAAATTGCCGGAGCAGTCGGAGCCCTTGAAAGAGAGGAAGAGAAGGTGTTTAAGAGATTATTCCCTCACTCATTGATTGGCAAAGCAAAGGATTGGTATCTAGACCAACCCACTCAAACCATGACAAATTGGAATGAGTTAGAAGAAAATTTTATTGATAGGTTCTTCCCTCAGTCACGGTTGCTTGAAGCAAAAACAGCAATTTCAGTGTTCTCTCAAGGTGTGAATGAAACTCTCAATGAGGCATGGGAAAGGTACAAGTCAATGTTGAGAAAGTGTCCTAGTCATGGATTTGATGAACTTACTCAGATTCACATTTTTCATAATGGCTTACAACCACAACCTAAGCTTCTGTTAGATGCTACTACTGGAGGTTCCTTGATGGCTAAGACAGCAGAGGAGGCAATAGAGATAATTGAGAAAATGGCCAGAAATGATCATCAGGTGCAACATAACCGAGGAGTTGTTCAAAAGAAACCCGGGCTTATTGAATTAGGAACCAATGGTGTTATTCTTGCTCAGAATAAGCTTCTTCCTCAACAAGTGGAGGAGCTTACAAAACAAATGGGAAGGTTACCTCAACAACTCAAAGAGCTACAAGATCCTAACAAGAATAAACAAATTGCTTTGTGTGAGCTTTGTAGTGGAGACCACCCTACCGGTTATTGTCCACCGGTAAATGAAGTGAATTATATGGCGAATCAAAATCAAGGAGGCTATCAACAAAGACAAGCTCCTTACCAAAATCAAGGTGGATACCAACAAAGGCCTAATGCACCACAATATGGCTAAGGGTGGAGACAAGACAATTATCAACAAAGACAAAGTCCTTATCAACAACAACCACCTTCTCGAGACAAGCATTCAAAGTTGGAGGAGACTCTAAATCAATTTATGCAAGCATCAATGGCGAATCAAAAGAGTAATGAAGCGGCAATAAAGAATTTAGAGACTTAAGTCGGCCAACTTGCGAAACAACTAGCCGAGAAGCAAACCGGACCATCATTCACGGCAAACACTCAAACCAATCCTAAGGAGCACTGCAAAGTGGTTGTAACTAGGAGTGGGAGAGTGCTTGAAAGTGAAGTGGAGAAGGAGGTTAAGGAGGAGGAAGTTAGGATAGAAAAGGGGAAAAAGGTAGAAAGTGAAGTAGAACCAAAGAAAGATGAGGGAGTTTTAGTTGAAAATGAGAGTGAAGAAAAAAGTGAGGTAGAAAAAGAAAAAAATAGAGAGAAAAAGAGAAAGATTCAAGAGGGAAAGAAGAAAGTTATAAGTCCTCCCGTTCGTAATCTACCTTATCCTCATGCTCCCTCTAATCAGTGCATTTTGATGCACATTCCTCTATGGTTGTACTTATACATTTCCATGGTTTGCTTGTCTTATTTTTGTATTTTATAATGTTTTTATATTTTAATTTATTTTTATTGTTATTTGATTTTCGTATTTGATTTTCAGTTTTAGTAGTATGCACGGAAACAATCATAATTGGAGTTCCAGAAGTCCGATTGAGGCGTTCTAATAATCGACGGAAAGCTAAGAGAAAGAGCTACAACTTTCGTGTTGGAGTCAAAGTCAGATTCGGAGCGCATAGTTTCCAGAATTTCGTTTGAATCTGCAGCATTAGTTTTATTTAGTTTTGGATCATTAGTTTTGGGCCTGGGTTATGTTTGTTTGACCCAGTTGGGTTATGACCCGAATTTCCTTTTGTCTTCTCTTTAGTCTAGGTCTAGCCGTACAGAGGAATATCACTTTTTACTTTTCACCAAATAATTTTGAAAGCTTTGTACGAATGATGAGGAACTAATCCCCGAAGGCAATTTCTGCTGGTTACGGTTTCCAATACTTTAAGGTTTTTAATCTTTAATCCCATTTCTTTTCCCTTTCGATATTAATCTATATGTCTTGTTTGCTTAATTCGAGTTATATAGAATATTATTGATTTATACCGATTGATTTATGTTCCTTGACTTTTATCGTACTTTATCGTTGCTTAATCGTTAAAGTGTGTATGTTAGAATCACGTTTGCTTAATTCGTGATTGTGCTTAATCCGTTTGCTTTATTCGGAAAATAGGAATGAAATCTTATAATGTCAATTTCGCTTGTTAATTGATGTTGTAATCGGTAGGGGAATAGAATCCGCTTAGGGGATTGAAGTTTATTGAACCAATGATAAGTCGGTAACCGAATCAGTAGAATTGTCGTTTTAGCTTATTTACATAATCACTTATTTTAATCACTTTTTCACTATGTTATTATTAAATCAATCCTAAACCCCCATTTAATTCAATTTACCGTCAGTTAGTAATAACTAAGAATCCTTGTGAGACGATATCCGAGTTGTCGTTACCGTTACTACAGTTTTTACAAATTAACTCGTTTTTGATCCGCGCGCGACAGCGGATCAAATTGGCGCCGTTGCCGGGGATTCTTGTTGTTATTAAATAATATTAGGCATAGTGTTATTGCTAGGATTTTTTGTGTGTTGTGTTTGTTGATTTTCAGGGTTGCAATTCTGGTTGGTGTACAGTGATAAGTTTTCCAGGCTATCAGGTAAGTTTGAAAGCTACTGTTTCGAATCCTTCTGAATTTTTTCCACAAAGGCAGAAATAAATCGACGAACAGTACTCCTTTAGAATAGAATTCTAAAAGAATTTGACCCTCAAAATCGCAAATTCGTTGTTTTTCTATTTTTTATGAATTATTTACTGTTTTCATAGTGTCAAAAAATTCCAAAAAAATTCCCAAAATTCTTATTTGTCTTAATTAGATTAAATTTAGTGGTTTTATATTTTTATGAATTTATTTTAACCGTTTTTCTTCTTTCTATTTGTTTCTGCCTGTTTGGGACATAGTTGGCATTTCTGTGTTTGTTGATAACATGGCTGAACAAAGAACCTTAAGGCAGTTGGCTGCCCCTGATGCGAACTTATGCATTGAGTATCCTGATGTTGATGTACCTTTTGAATTGAAATCTGGATTAATACATTTGTTGCCTAGGTTTAATGGTTTTGCAGGTGAGGATCCGCATAAGCATCTGAATGAATTTGAGGTTATGTGTTGTGCACCTTCTGAACCTTCACTAGAGGATATTGTCAAAGAAATGGCTGCAAATAATCTTCAGTATCAACAACAAATAGATTATACTCTCCAGACTTTGCAAACACAGATTGGACAACTTGCCACTTTGATGAATGCCATGCAGCAAGCTCAAGAATCAAAACAACATGCCTTGGAAGAGCATTATGTTTTTCAAATAGAGTTGCTTTCTGAAACTGTTGATGATACTTATACTGATTTGTTTGCAGATGATTTTCCATCATTGTCTGATTTTGATGATGTTTACTCTTGTGATGTTTGTACTGACACTAAAATTTGCTCTGTTTGTGCTGAAATTGAGGTTGCCTTGCAAGTTGATATTCTTACTACAGATGAGGTTGCAAATGAAGTTGTTCATGTAGATGAAACTCTTGACACCCCGGCTGCCCGGAACAAACCATCCATTGAACAACCACCTTCCCGGGAGCTGAAACCAATTCCTCAAAATCTTAAATATGCTTATTTAGAGATGAATGAAAAACTTCCGGTTATAATTTCTTCTAAACTTTATTTTGATCAAGAAAGTAAGTTTTTGCAGGTTTTGAAGAAGCATACCAAAGGAATTGGATGGACCTTGGATGACATTTATGATATTAGTTCGTCCATGTGTGTGCATAAGATCTCACTTGAAGATGCAGCAAAAGTAGTGAGGCAGCCCCATAACCTTTGGTTCCTTGATGTTGTGAAAGATGAAAGCACCTTCACGTGCCCATTTGACACTTTTACTTTTAGAAGAACATTCTTTGATCCTGGAATAAAAGGAGAAGGAGCTAAACCACTTTTTAAGGACGATGAGCATTACCGAAAGCTACTCCATGAGAGCTCCACTTTGGAAGAAGAGAATATAGAAGACCTCTCTTTGGGAAAGGCAGCTTATGTGATCACTTATCCCCCTTGACTACTCGGGTGTGTTCTTTCCTTTCTCTCACTCTTATTTTATATTAATGTTCTTTCATTGAGGACAATGTATGTCTTAAGTGTGGGGGAGAGAATCATTTATTTATTTTGTTTTCTTTCAATTTTTTTTTGTTTTTGTTTTAATTTCAACCAATAAAAAATGCATCTTCTTGAAAGTTTTAGACTATAGACTGATTTGAGTCGAGTTTGCGGAGACGTGGGAAAAATTCACAAGATCGGTATCGTTCTAACACCGTAAGTCTCCTGCATATAGAAATCGATTTGAATTTTTTATTATGTTTTAGCCTTAAATTCTCATTCTCTGACAGCTCTTGAGTAGTTTATTTCAGCAGTCGGCACCATCTCTCACACACTTTACGCAGGAAGCCGATGAATATAAGTGAATGTTCCGAAAAGAAAAGAAAAAAAGAGAAAAGAAAAAGGTAATACACCTTCTAAGTTTGGTGATCCTCACCCGGTCACTTAACCCAACGGTTGTGTAATCTTCAAAAAAAAAAGTTTTCAAAACTCTTTGTTAGTTGGTTCAGCGGTTTCTGGTGCTGAACTTGGTAGGGAGGATTACGGTCCGATCCCCCGCAACTACAACTGAGTAAAAAAAGGGTTATGCCACGCAAGTACCGGAACCCCGTGCAAAAGGATCAGAGTCACTAACCGGTCGTCCTGCTATAAGTGTGTGGAGATAACGGGCTTAATGTGATTGCGCCTGAATGAAAAAGAGCAAAAAGGATGAGTAAGTTAGGCTATTGTATAATAATATGATTTGAATTGGTTTGTGTATTTAGGAGGCTTATGTTTGCATATCTGTGGTTAGTGTTCTTACGATGTCCTTAGTGTGCAAGATTAGTACCTGTCGATGCAAACTTACACGAAGAAGATTTGTAGCCTAGGATGAGTAACTGTTGATGTATTTGTGCTTTCTTTGTTTTGTTTTTCATTTTGCTCGGAGTGCAAAAGTTCAAGTGTGGGAGAATTTGATCAGTGCATTTTGATGCACATTCCTCTATGGTTGTACTTATACATTTCCATGGTTTGCTTGTCTTATTTTTGTATTTTATAATGTTTTTATATTTTAATTTATTTTTATTGTTATTTGATTTTCGTATTTGATTTTCAGCTTTAGCAGTATGCACGGAAACGATCATAATTGGAGTTCCAGAAGTCCGATTGAGGCGTTCTAATAATCGACGGAAAGCTAAGAGAAAGAGCTACAACTTTCGTGTTGGAGTCAAAGTCAGATTCGGAGCGCATAGTTTCCAGAATTTCGTTTGAATCTGCAGCATTAGTTTTATTTAGTTTTGGATCATTAGTTTTGGGTCTGGGTTATGTTTGTTTGACCCAGTTGGGTTATGACCCGAATTTCCTTTTGTCTTCTCTTTAGTCTAGGTCTAGTCATACAGCGGAATATCACTTTTTACTTTTCACCAAATAATTTTGAAAGCTTTGTACGAATGATGAGGAACTAATCCCCGAAGGCAATTTCTGCTGGTTACGGTTTCCAATACTTTGAGGTTTTTAATCTTTAATCCCATTTCTTTTCCCTTTCGATATTAATCTATATGTCTTGTTTGCTTAATTCGAGTTATATAGAATATTATTGATTTATACCGATTGATTTATGTTCCTTGACTTTTATCGTACTTTATCGTTGCTTAATCGTTAAAGTGTGTATGTTAGAATCACGTTTGCTTAATTCGTGATTGTGCTTAATCCGTTTGCTTTATTCGGAAAATAGGAATGAAATCTTATAATGTCAATTTCGCTTGTTAATTGATGTTGTAATCGGTAGGGGAATAGAATCCGCTTAGGGGATTGAAGTTTATTGAACCAATGATAAGTCGGTAACCGAATCAGTAGAATTGTCGTTTTAGCTTATTTACATAATCACTTATTTTAATCACTTTTTCACTATGTTATTATTAAATCAATCCTAAACCCCCCTTTAATTCAATTTACCGTCAGTTAGTAATAACTAAGAATCCTTGTGAGACGATATCCGAGTTGTCGTTACCGTTACTACAGTTTTTACAAATTAACTCGTTTTTGATCCGCGCGCGACAGCGGATCACCCTCAAAGAAAGATAATGAGAGGCAATATGCTCGCTTTCTGGATATATTTTGGCAATTGCAAATTAATATCCCCTTTGGGGAAGCTTTAGAGCAAATGCCAAAATATGCCAAGTTTATGAAGGACATCCTCACAAAGAAAAGAAGTTACACTGAGCCCGAAACGGTTGTCCTAAATGCTAAGTGTAGCGCAATTATTCAAAGTACTTTACCAAGGAAGGAAAGAGATCCGGGAAGAGTCACTTTACCGGTTACTATTGGCGATATTCATATTGGAAGAGGTTTGGTCGATACGGGTTCAAGTATCAATTTGATTCCTTTATCCATGGTCAAGAGGTTAGGCATTGTTGATATGAAAAATATAAGAATGACACTTCAACTAGCCGATAAGTCTACAACTATGCCTTTTGGGATAGCGGAAGACTTGCTTGTGAAAGTTGACAAGTTCTTTTTTCCAGTTGATTTTGTTGTCATTGATATGGAGGAAGATGTGGATACCCCATTGATTCTAGGAAGACCTTTTATGAAGACGGCAAGGATGATGATAGACATTGATAATGGTTTGATGAAGTTGAGGTTCCAAGATGAGGAAGTGTGTTTTTATCTCTCGGAAGCAATGAAACATCCAAATGATAAAAGTGATTGTTTTAGAATTGATGCTATGGAGGAAGTTATCATGCAAGTTGAAAGTCGAGCTCATGTGTTTAATCCTCTTGAGAAAACATTAACCAAAGCTCTTGATGTTCTCAATGAAGAAGAAGAAAAAGAGATTGAAGAGTGTTTGCGAGATCTTGATGTATTTGAAGAAATAAATCCTTTTGAAGCAAAGATGGAAGAGTTGAATGATGAGCCAAAGGTGGAGGAAAACAAGTTAGAATTGAAGATGTTACCATCACATTTGAAATATGTCTTTCTCGAAGAAGGTGGTAAGAAGCCGATGATAATTAGTGGCTCATTGTCAAACAAGGAGGAAGAGAAATTAATTCATGTGTTAGAAAGCTAACAAGGAAGCAATAGGATGGGTTCTTTCCGATTTAAAAGGGATTAGTCTGGCCTATTGTATGCATAAAATTATGATGGAGGAGGATTTTAAACCGGTCGCTCAACCTCAACGCCGGTTGAATCCTACAATGAAAGAAGTTGTAAGGAAGGAAGTGGTAAAGCTATTGGAAGCCGGAATGATTTATCCTATTTCCGATAGTGCATGGGTGAGTCCAGACCAAGTGGTACCGAAGAAAAGAGGAATGACCGTGATCACTAATGACAAGAATGAATTGATTCCGACAAGGACCGTTACGGGGTGGAGGATGTGCATTGACTACCGAAAGCTTAACCAAGCTACTAGGAAAGATCACTTCCCTTTACCTTTTATGGACCAAATGTTGGAAAGGTTATCGGGTCAAGAGTTCTATTGTTTCTTGGATGGCTACTCCGGGTACAACCAAATTTCGGTCAATCCGGAAGATCAAGAGAAAACGGCGTTAATTACTTGTCCTTTTGGAATTTTTGCTTATAGGCAAATGCCGTTTGGATTGTGTAATGCACCGGCACTTTCCAAAGATGTATGCAAGCTATTTTCCCGGACTTCATAGAAAAGACAATGGAAGTTTTCATGGATGACTTCTCCGTTTTTGGAGCTTCATTTGATCTTTGTTTGAAAAATTTGGATGCCGTGTTGAAAAGATGTGTTGAAACCAACTTGGTCCTCAATTGGGAAAAATGAAATTTCATGGTTACCGAAGGCATAATTCTTGGTCACAAAGTCTCTTCCAAAGGAATTGGAGTTGATCGAGCGAAAGTGGAGGTTATTGAAAAGTTGCCGCCACCAACAAATGTCAAAGGAATTCGAAGCTTCTTAGGCCATGCGGGATTTTATAGAAGGTTCATCATGGACTTCTCAAAGATTGCAAAGCCTTTGAGCAATTTGCTCAACAAAGATAAGCCTTTTATTTTTGATAATGCATGTCTTTTAGCTTTTAATGAATTAAAACAAAGATTGACCACCGCACCCATAATCATAGCGCCCGATTGGAAACTTGATTTTGAACTAATGTGTGACGCTAGTGATTATGCGGTAGGAGCGGTGTTGGGTCAAAGAAAAGGAAATTTTTTTCATGTTATACATTATGCTAGTAAGGTTCTTAATGAAGCACAAGTTAATTATGCAACAACTGAAAAAGAACTACTAGCTATTGTATATGCATTAGAAAAATTTAGGTCCTACTTAATTGGTTCGAAAGTTGTTGTTTACACTGACCATGCAGCGATAAAGTATTTGCTTACCAAGCCGGATTCAAAACAAAGGCTCATTAGGTGGATATTGTTGTTACAAGAATTCCACTTAGAGATTAAAGACAAGAAAGGAGCAGAAAACTTGGTAGCGGATCATTTGTCAAGGTTAGTGAATGAGGAGGTAACAAACAAAGAAGAAGAGGTTTTGGAATCATTCCCTGATGAAAAGTTGTTCGTGGTAGAAGAAAGGCCGTGGTTTGCTGACATGGCTAATCACAAGGCATCGGGATGGATACCGGAAGATTGGAGTAAAAGTGCAAGAAAGAAGTTCCTTCATGATGCCAAATTTTATGTGTGGGATGATCCTTACTTGTTCAAAATTGGTGTGGATGGTGTGTTAAGGAGATGTGTGGCAAGGGAAGAAGCAATGAGAATCTTGTGGCATTGTCATAACTCACCTTATGGTGGACACTATGGTGGACAAAGAACGGCGACAAAAGTTCTCCAATCCGGGTTCTATTGGCCAACGTTATTCAAAGATGCTTACTTGCATGCACAAAGTTGTGACAATTGTCAAAGAAGTGGTGGAGTGAACAAGAGAAATGAGATGCCATTGACAAATATGTTGGAAGTGGAAGTATTTGATTGTTGGGGAATAGACTTTGTAGGACCATTTCCTTCATCTTTTGGTTGTGAGTACATTTTGGTTGCGGTTGATTACGTTTCAAAGTGGGTGGAAGCAATAGCGTGTCTAAAGGCGGATGGAAAGACCGTAATCAAATTCTTGAAGAAAAACATTTTCACAAGGTTTGGAACACCAAGGATTCTCATTAGTGACGGTGGCTCACATTTTTGCAACACTCAACTTGAGAAAGTATTGGAACAATATGGTGTGAAGCACAAAGTAACAACGGCCTACCATCTGCAAGCTAATGGTCAAGCAGAAGTGTCCAACCGAGAAATCAAAAGAATCTTGGAAAAAACAGTTTCTTCATCAAGGAAGGATTGGTCTCACAAGTTGGATGATGCTTTATGGGCTTACCGTACGACATTCAAGGCACCGATTGGTTTGACTCCGTTTCAAATGGTTTACGACAAAAGTTGTCATTTACCCGTGGAATTGGAGCATAAGGCATTTTGGGCCTTGAAGTTGCTTAACTTTTATCCAAAAGCAAGTGGTGAAAAGAGAAAATTACAATTGCTTGAGATGGAAGAATTGCGGTTACAAGCCTACGAATCCAACAAAATATACAAGGAAAAGGTGAAAGGCTATCATGATAAAAAGATTATGGAGAAGGAGTTCAAGGAAGGCCAAATGGTTCTATTGTTCAATTCAAGGTTGAAGTTGTTTCTGGGCAAATTGAAGTCGAAGTGGTCGGGTCCGTTCCGAATCAAGGAAGTAAAAGACTATGGAGCGGTTGTGCTAGAAAATCCGACAACAAATGAAAGTTGGACTATGAATGGTCAAATACTCAAGCCGTATCTTGGTGATGAAGTCGATCGAAGTTCGGAATCCGTTCCGATTTTTGATCCGTAAAGCCGCCTCGGACCGTCGAGCTAATCGATGTTAAACAAAGCGCTAGTTGGGAGGCACCCCAACATTGTAAGTATTTTCTATTTTAAGTGTTTTGGGACATTTGAAAAGTCGGTGGAAAAAGAATCGAGTGGGACAATCTGAGAAAAAACCAGAAAAACTCAGTTTTCTGTCATCCGCTCAGCGGACCCCCCCTCCGTTGAGCGGACCTGCTAAAAACCAGAAAAGTAAAAAAAGGGACCAATGGACCAACCTGGTCCAAAGGCCCATTTAAGACATGAGACTGTGGCTGAGCGGGTTCAGAACCCTAACTCACCACATTTGTGTCTCTCATTTGTTCTCTCCTCCCTCTTCACCATTTTCAAACCTTTAAGCTTCATTTTTTTGTTTACTCAAGTTGCTACACTTTGTTCTCTACCATTTCCAAACAAGGTATGTGGTGTTTGATGTGATAATTTTGTGTTTAATGTATACTAGGGTTTGTATAGATTTGTTCCTTTTAGGAAGTAGGGTGTGATTTAGTAATAGGTTTACTATTAGATTGTGTTTTAGGTTGTGTTTATGTAAGAAATTGTGTAGATTTTAGGATTAGATTTGAGTAGGATTTTGGTTTTAGGGTTTGCTATCTATATCCTTTATCCCCTGTAATGTTTTGTTAATTAAATGTATTTTGGAGTGGGGTTTGAAACCTCATTGTTTTCCTGTTGCAGACCTAAGTTCTGCAGAATTTTTGATTTTCTGCGCAGGTCCGCTGAGCGGACCCCCTTCGTTGAGCGGACCCTGCTGAGTGCAGAATCTCAGTTCTGTTATCTGTGTGTTGTGCAATGGTTTAGGGCCTTGTGCAATGCTATAGATGGATATGCAATATTCTATAAATGTTGTTTTGACAATGTCTGTTCGATGCTGTGTTGTTTTTTTTGTAGATGTCGTCAAGAAGTGATCGGGGAAAGCGAGCTAGGCAATTGACAGGTTCAAGCTCTGGCACTGCTCCACAACCACCATTCGATTCACATAGGTTCCTAGGTCCAGTGCAACAGGCAAGGTTTAAGAAGTTGTGTAGTCGAATGATTTGGCCTGAAAAGGTGTTTGATCTCCCACAAAGAGGTAACTTTAACCAGTTTCTGGAGAACATTGCGAAACGCAAGTGGGAAGCCTTGATATCTCCTGATACTCAAATCAATGCAGATATCGTGTGTGAGTTCTATGCTAATGCGATTCCGGTTGAGGAAATGGTATACACGTACACCTCTTTTGTGAGAGATAGGGCAATTTCTTTTTCAAGGGATGCCGTTAACACTTTTTTGGGAAGACCTTCAACTCTTGCTGCAGGTGAGAAGTGTGCTTATGCAAGGAAAAAGGCTGCAAGATCTTGGAATATGCAGGATATCGCGGATCTATTATCTTTTGAGCACCGAGGGTTCACTCTTAACCCTTCCGGTTATATCCAAAAGATGGACAGGAAGAATATGACCCAAATGGCGCAGCTGTATACAATTTTCCTCCTGAACAACGTCATGCCGAGAAGCCACACTTCTGACCTGACCATTGACATGTCTTGTCTTTTGTTTTGGATTATGACAGGTGGAGAGGTGGATGTGGCTAAAATCATTTCAGAAGAGATTAGGATCGTGGCTTCAAGTGGTACCAAATCAGGAACGAAGCCTTCTGCTCAACTTGGTTTTCCAAGTTCGATAATGGGACTATGCAAGAATGCAGGTGTGGAGTTTCCTGATGTGGCAAGCATGAAATTCACTAGTGTTGTGGACACCGACTATGTGCACAAGCATTGCTCTCCTAAGCTAGGTGTCCAACAACATCCTCAGCCTCAGAACATGGCTCCTCCTGCTGGTGGTAGGTATAATGAGGAGTTAGCTTGCAGGTACAATTGGGCATATTTTGATGCCAACAGAAGATCACATGCTATGATTCATGATTCTCTCTGCAAACTCTATCGCTACCAAGTCAATCCGGCGGGTGTTCCCTCTTTTCCTACTAATGAGGATTATGTGGCTCATTGTGCATGGCCTGCGGAGAGGCCATTTTTCAGAGAGGGGGATGGTGAAGGTGAAGATGAGGAAGGAGATGGCATGGAGCAGGATGATGAGGAGGATTGAGGATATCCAGTGTTGACTTTTGTTGTTGATTATTTAGTTTATGTTTAGTTTTATAATACTTTGATCTTACTTTTTGTTATTGAACTAGTAGCATAATTTTCTATCGCTTTTATTATTGACTAATTTTGTGCCATCCGTATGCGGATGAGGTTTTATGTACTTTGGTGGCCATGGGTGCCACCCGAACATACTTTGTAGGCAATTTATGCCTTTGTTGATTAAGTAATTTGTTCTCGTGTGGGCAATTTATGCCCTTGTTGTTATAATATTGTGTTTTAGTAGTAGAATAATGTACATATATTATATATGTTAAGGTGCACATAATTTTTTTTGTGTTTGTCTTGGAATAGAAGTGATGCTCTAAAGAAGAAAAAAGTGCTAAGGTGTGTCAACATCAAAATTTGGATGGTGATGATAATAGTCTTGATGATGTTCATACCAAGGTAAGTATTTTGTCGCTTTGTAGATTATAATGTGACTATGAATTAAGGGCTTTACACAAATTTTTGTCACATTGCATTTTGGACATCTTGTTTGTGTTTGAATCAAAATTAGGACAAAGCTAGATAAGTGAGTGGACTTCCATTGTGTACAAAAATAAGAGTGTTCTAGTGATTGATGTTAACTCAAATGATTCATGTTTAATCTTGCTTTGTATGAGACATTAGAACTTAGAAGGGATCGAGGCATTTTTTTAGTAGTATGAGAAAAACCACCCTAAACAAGGCTACCCGTGAGTGTGTGATCTTTTGTAACCAATTTTGAGCCTAAATTATTGTTTTGTCAAGTGAATTAAAGAAAAACACAATGAATTTTGAAAAAGAGAAGTAGTGATTCACTTGACAATTTCTTTGGTAAATACTTAACCCAATAGTAATTGAACCTTGAATGGAAAGCATTGATGTCGTTATAGATAGAAATGTTTAAAGTTGGGGAGAGATGTTTATTAAAGATAAAGAAAAGAAATAAAATGGTGGTGCAATGCATTCTTTTAAAAAGGAAAATAAATGAAAAGAATTGAGAAAGAAAGAGCAGAGGATAAAGAGAAAAAGAAAAATTTTAATGATCTAAAGAAAAGAAAAGAATGCATTGTATGGTGATAAACAAAAGGGTAACATATTAGTAGTGTTGTACATAAATAATGCTTTCCATGATCATTCACCCTTTTTGTTTCAATGGCCGTGTACATATAATATCACTTGTTTGGAACCCAGGCCAAGTTACAACCGAATGAAGTCCTCAGTGATCTTTGTCTCTATTGTCTCGTGTGCATAGTACAGATGAATATATGAATTGTTTTGGTTGTGCATCATTGCTAGTGAGTGTGATTTGTCCCTTATGATATCATGGCAATTGTCCTTCAATTATTTTGTGAAGTGAAACCTAGGTGATTCATTCATGAACATTATCTTTTTAATGCAATTGTGTTGAATTGTTTGTGTTGAGAAAGTGGTTCATAGTCATGTTAGAATCTTGTGCAAGCAAGGAAGACTTATCTTGTAGGTATGTAACTCAAGTTTGAACCATTCAATTGATGTTACTAACCTTGTGTGATTTGATGATGTATGTTTTTGAGCTAGCTTTGTTCGAGGACAAACAAAGATCAAAGTTCGGGAGAGTTGTTAGAATCCCAATTGTGTATATTTTGTATATAAGTTTTGTGGTATTTCTTAAACTCTTGTTCCAAATTTGATTACCTTTTGATATATTAGTATGTAAATAAATAACTTTGTGTTTATTTTCTAAATTAAGTTAGTTTATTAACTCTTGTAATGTTTTCTTTAGGTTTTACCAAATTTTGGGCAAGATGGAATGAAAAGAATGATCAAAACAAGCTTGCAATGAGGATGGAAGACCAAAAGAGGGAGTTTTGTGCAAGAAGGTCCGCTCAGCGGAGTCCAAGCGGACCTAAGCAGAGATTTTTGCAACAGCAAGTCCGCTCAGCGGAGTTGAAGCGAACCTAGGCAGAGATTTTTTCAAAGGCATGCTCCGCTCAGCGGACCCCCTCCGCTCAGCGGACCCCCTCCGCTCAGCGGACCTTGAAGACAAATCAAATATTTTGTGTAACGCCCGTATAGTTTTAATATTAATTTAATTGGAATATTGAATTAATAATTATAATTATTAAGGATTTTGTGAAAATAATGAATAAATAATGGTTTATGGCATTTGGGCCATATGAAGAAATAGTAAAAGAAGGGGGGTGATTTAATAATCCTTTTACTAATTTTATTATTGTTTTCATAAAACATTTGGATTTGGGGAAAACAAAGAAAGAGCGTGAAAGAACAGAAGTTGGGAACGAGGAACGTGAAGGAGAACGGTAGAGGGAGAGACCAAGAACCAAGAAATTTGTCTAAGGTAAGGGGGGACTTGTCTGATTATCATCTATTATCGGGTTAGGGGTTGATAATACTGAATAGATGTAGAATTCGGGTCGATTGAGTCATATGATAGATTTAGGGATTGAGTCAAATTGTATGATGTTTGATCCCTATGTTTGAATCCATGATGTCTGTATTGTTATGGTCTCAATTGATGTGTGATTGATGTATTATGAGGTGTATTTTGTGTTGTTTGTGCATTCCACTTCCCTAGGTTCGTATTGGTATGAATTGGATGAGTTTGGAATGTGTAGAATACCCTTTTCTGCAGGTTGGGGTTTCTGAAATTGCCAGCTCGCACCGCGTGCATAGGGTTGGCGCCGCGAACAGGTGGACAGAATGTCAAGAAGTTGTGATACGCACAAGTCGCGCCGCGTACCCGTGTTGGCGCCGCGAAGGCGTAACTTTTTTCTCGTTTCGCGTCACGTACAGGTATTTGCACCGCGAATAGCTTGGCAGAGAGCAAAGGATTTTTGGAATGCTCAGTTCGCGCCGCGAACCAAGCTGGCGCCGTGAACCAAGCTGGCGCCGCGTGCTGTTGATGTTTGGGACTTTTGTTTAAAAAGTGTAACGATGCATAACTTTTTAACTGTTAGTCCGTTTGATGTGCCGTTTCGAGCTGAACGAACCTTATAGAATAATCTATATAATGATGATTGATTGGTTTTAACATGATGAAAATACATGTATGCTATTTCTTATTGAGGATGATGATTGGTTCAAATCCGTGTATGCTTTTCTATATGATGATGAAGGAATTATGGTTGAATGATGTTAATATATATGAACATACTTGATGATGATGATGATGATATTGTTGATGATGATGATGATGGTATAAGTATGTTGTATATGTTGCATTCATTCATGTTCATTGATGATACTGTATCCATAAGGGTGTGTTGGATCAGTGAAGAGCATGATTCCCACTGTGTGGAATCTGTGCTGGCAGGGCCGTAACATGATGATGTTGGATCGGTCATGGGTTATTCCCATTTGATGATGTTGGTACCACATGCATAGTGTCAGTTCATACATATGCATAATTTATAACATGAATGGAGGTATTCCAGTGTTGTAAATGTTGATGATGTGTTGATTGTTGTTTGACTTGTTTTGAACGCCTGTTTATGAAACAATTGGGTGAATAATGCAACTGTGAAGTGTTATTACTTTATAACCTTATAACATTTGTTAATTATGATGAGACTCACCCTTACATGTTGTCATTTTCAGATTGAGGATAGCGGCTGTTAGACTCGGTGAGGATTAGTTCATGAGTCAGTATTTAGTTAGCGTCAGGTGTCATGCTCTGGTAGTTGTAACACTGGGGACGCGATTGATTTAGAGTTTATGATTATGACTCTAGTTATGTTTTGATGTTTTGAAGTATAAGTTTTAAAGATGTTAAACTTAGTCTGTTGAATAATTTTCCGCTGTGTTAACATGAAACATTTTAATTTATGATGATTACCTCAGTGAATGCATGACATGACTGAATGATGTTGTTTATTATGAATTATGGCACCCTTATTTCATGTACTCTGAATATTTATTTAAATTGCCGCGGGGTTAGTAAGGGGTGTTACAATAGTGGTATCAGAGCATAGTCAGTTGTTATGACCAGAGTCTTAGTGTTAATTTTGTTTTTCTTGTGTATGCGACTAGTAAGAGTTAACTGTCGATACTTCTGTTCTGATTAAATTGGTTGTGATTTAAGCAGAACAATGGCTGGAAGAGGAGGAAGAAACGATGATGCTATTGCTGACGCTCTGGGCATGATTGCTGGTATGCTGGGAGGAAATGCCAATGGAGCTGGGATTGGTGCTGACAGACAACTGAACAGTTTTCAGAGGAACAATCCTCCATTGTTCAAGGGCACGCATGATCCTGAAGGTGCTCAGAAGTGGCTTAAGGAGATCGAGAGAATCTTCAGAGTCATCGATTGTGCTGAAGATCTGAAGGTGAGATATGGTACTCACATGTTGTCTGAAGAAGCTGACGACTGGTGGATGGCCACCAGGACTGAACTGGAAGCTGATGGTGTGGCTATTTCTTGGGCTGTGTTCAAGAGAGAATTTTTGAGAAGGTACTTTCCTGAAGACGTAAGAGGTCGAAAGGAAATTGAATTTCTGGAACTAGTTCAAGGTAGCATGACAGTACCAGAGTATGCTTCGAAGTTCGTTGAATTGGCAAAGTACTACGTCCACTACAACAATGATGAAGCTAGTGAATTCTCGAAATGCGTCAAGTTCGAGAACGGTCTCCGTGATGAGATTAAGCAGGGTATCAGATATCAGAGAATCCGGAGATTTGTAGACTTGGTGGACTGTAGTAGGATCTTCGAAGAAGATAATCTCAAGATGAAATCATCTCACTCTCGCGAGTTAGTCGATAGAAAAGGGAAGAAGCCTATGGATAAGGGTAAGCCATATGGTAGAGGTAATCCAAAGACTGGTAGTTGGAAGAAGCCTAGTGGGGGAGACTCCAGTGCTTTTGTCAGGTGCTATAACTGTGGCGAGGTCGGGCACCGTAGGAATGAGTGCAAGCTGAACCAGAAGAAGTGCTTCAAGTGTGAAGAAGTGGGCCATGTTGCCGCTGATTGTAAGAAGATTGTGACTTGTTACAATTGTGGTGAAGAGGTTCACATCAACCCACAGTGTCCTAAACCAAAGAAGAATCAAGCTGGAGGAAAGGTTTTTGCTTTGTCTGGATCAGAGACTACTCCGGAGGATAGACTAATTAAAGGTACGTGTTTTATTCATGGCACACCTTTAGTTGCGATTATTAATACTGGAGCAAATCATTCTTTTATTTCTTTGGATTGTGCTAAGAGGTTGAATTTGGAAATATCTAAAATAAATGGAAGTATGGTTATTGACACTCCTGCGTCGAGTTCAGTAACTACTTCGTTTGCATGCTTGAATTGTCCGGTTGACATTTTTGGTAGAGAATTCGGGATGGACTTAGTGTGCCTTCCGTTGAAACAACTCGATGTAATCCTGGGAATGAACTGGTTGGAATTCAACCGTGTTCATATCAACTGTTTTGCGAAGACGGTAATTTTTCCTAAAGAGGTTAGTCCTGAGAATCTAGAAATGACAGTTAGACAGGTGAATGAGGCTATCGGAGATGGTGCAACTGTATTTATGTTGTTTGCACTGATGGATTTGAAAGATAAAGTGGCGAGTAGCGAATTACCAGTGGTATGTGAGTTTCCAGAAGTTTTTCCAGAAGACGTGAATGAATTGCCACCAAAAAGAGAAGTAGAGTTTTCTATTGATTTGGTTTTGGGAACTAGTCCAGTGTCGATGGCATCGTATCGTATGTCGCTGTATGAGTTGACTGAACTAAAGAAACAGTTAGAAGAATTGCTTGAGAAGAAATTCATTCGTCCTAGTGTTTCTCCGTGGGGTGCGCCTGTGTTGCTGGTAAAGAAGAAAGAGGGTTCAATGAGGCTGTGTGTAGATTACAGACAATTGAATAAGGTTACTATCAAGAATCTGTATCCATTACCGAGGATTGATGATTTGATGGATCAGCTGGTTGGAGCATGTGTATTTAGTAAGATTGATTTGAGGTCTGGGTATCACCAGATTCGTGTGAAAGACGATGATATTCAGAAGACTGCTTTCAGGACAAGGTATGGGCATTATGAGTATTCGGTTATGCCGTTTGGAGTTACTAATGCACCTGGTGTTTTTATGGAATATATGAACAGGATCTTCCATCCTTATCTCGATAAGTTCGTGGTGGTGTTTATAGATGATATCCTAATATATTCTAAGAGTGAGGAAGAACATGCGGAACATCTGAGAAATGTGTTGGAGTTGTTAAAAGAAAAGCAACTTTTTGCCAAACTGTCGAAGTGTGAATTTTGGTTAGAAGAGGTCAGTTTTCTTGGACATGTAATTTCTAAGAATGGTATTGCTGTTGATCCTACGAAGATAGAGGCTGTATCTCAGTGGGAAGCTCCGAAGTCAGTTTCAAAAATCCGTAGTTTTCTTGGACTTGCAGGTTATTACAGGAAATTCATTGAAGGGTTTTCAAAGTTAGCATTGCCATTAACTAAATTAACCAGGAAGGGTCAGGCTTTTGTTTGGGATGTGAAATGTGAAGAAGGATTCCAAGAACTGAAGAAGAGGTTGACTAGTGCTCCTATTTTGATTTTGCCGAATCCGACATAATCATTTGTGGTTTAATTGTGATGCATCACTGATGGGTTTAGGTGGTGTATTGATGCAGAATCAACAAGTAGTCGCTTATGCGTCAAGACAACTCAAAGTGCATGAAAGGAATTATCCGACTCATGATTTAGAGTTGGCAGCTGTGGTGTTTGTTTTGAAGTTGTGGCGACACTATCTGTATGGTTCGAGATTTGAAGTATTCAGTGATCATAAGAGCCTGAAGTATCTCTTTGATCAGAAAGAGTTGAATATGAGGCAGAGAAGGTGGCTAGAATTCCTCAAAGATTATGATTTTGGTTTGAATTACCATCCGGGTAAGGCAAACGTTGTTGTTGATGCATTGGGTAGGAAGACTTTGCATATGTCTAGGCTAATGGTGAAGGAATGGGATTTGATTGAACAATTCAGAGATTTGAGTTTGGTGTGTGAAGGTACTCCTACTAGTGTTAAATTGGGTATGCTAAAGCTAACTAGCGGTATTCTTGGAGAAATCAGAGAAGGTCAGAAAGCTGATGTTGAGTTAATTGATAAGTTAACTTTGATTAACCAAGGTAAAGGCGGTGAATTCAGAGTTGACGAGAATGGTATACTGAGGTTTGGTGACCGAGTCTGTATTCCTGATATTTCGGAACTTCGAAGACGTATTTTGGAAGAAGGACACTGATCAGTGCATTTTTATGCACGTTCTTCCATGTTTGTACTCAAGCATTTCTTCGGTTTGTTTTATTTATTTTTATGTTTTAATATGTTTTTATATTTTATTTTATTTTTGCACTTATTTGTTTTTCGTATTAATTTTTCAGCAATAACAGTCTGCACGGAAACGATCATATCTGGAGTTCCAGGAGTCCGATTGAGACGTTCTAATAATCGCCGGAAAGCTAAGAGAAAGAGCTACAATTCTTATATTTGAGTCAAAGTCAGAATCGGACTGTAGAAGGGCCAGAATTTGCGTTGAAGTTGCTGCACTAGCTTTAGTTAAGTTTCGGGTTAATTGGTTTTGGGCCTGGGTCGTATGTTTGACCCAGTTGGATTGTAAAACGGGTCGTGGCTTTGACTTAGGTTAGGCAGCCGCGGTTACTGTTCATCTATCATTCATTCACGAATTTTAGAGAGCTTTTCACGATTTGCTATGGAGAACTAAACCATCCGGACGGATTTACTGTATTCAGGTTCAATGCTTTGAGTTTGTTATAACTACAATTAGATTTCTATTCCTTTCAATAATATTATATGATCATTGTTTGCTTAATTCGATTTTCTTATAATATTGTTGATTTAATTTGGATTGATACATGTTCTTGAATTTTGATCGCAATTCGACTCTGCTTAACCGTTGAATTGCGATATCTTTAACCGTATGCTTAATCCGGCAATAGGGATATATATCTTACGATGTCGATCACGCTTGTTGAATGATATTGTGTTCAAATAGGATAGAGATCGTAGTTGTATCAATCGATGATAAGTAGAACCCGAAACAGTGAATTCGTTTGCATTTTAATCACTTATTTCAAAACAGCTTATTTTCAGAATCACTTATTTTAAGCGCTTTTTCTGTAATTCGACCACCAAACCAAACCCCCCCCCTTAATCGATTTAGCTTTTAGTTAATAAAAATCAAGAGTCCTTGAGAGACGATACACGAGTTACCGTTACCGTTGTTACTACAGTTTGCAATTTTACTCGTTTTTGACCCGCGTGCGACAGCGGATCAGACACCGTAGTGGATTAAGTATTCATCCTGGTGCTACCAAGATGTATCATGATTTGAGAAAGTTGTTTTGGTGGTCTGGAATGAAGAAAGAAATTGCTGAGTTTGTGTATTCTTGTTTGACTTGTCAGAAGTCAAAGGTTGAACATCAGAAGCCATATGGATTTATGCAACCGATGTTTATTCCTGAGTGGAAACGGGATAGCATATCGATGGATTTTGTTTCTGGTCTGCCGAGGACTGTTAAGAATTGTGAAGCTATCTGGGTCGTGGTGGACAGATTGACGAAGTCTGCACATTTTATACCGATAAGAATGGATTATCCAATGGAAAAGTTGGCTCAATTATATATTGAGAAGATAGTGAGTCTGCATGGTATTCCTTTGAGTATCGTGTCAGACAGAGATCCGAGATTTACGTCAAAGTTTTGGGAAGGTTTGCAGAAGGCTTTGGGTACTAAGCTGAGGTTGAGTTCTGCTTATCATCCGCAGACGGATGGACAGACTGAGAGGACAATTCAGTCGTTAGAAGATTTGTTACGTGCTTGTGTGTTAGAAAAAGGAGGTGCTTGGGATAGTTATCTGCCTTTGATTGAATTTACCTACAACAACAGTTTTCATTCGAGTATAGGTATGGCTCCGTTTGAGGCATTGAATGGTAGGAGATGTAGAACTCCACTGTGTTGGTACGAAGCTGGTGAGAGTGTTGTGATTGGACCAGAAATTGTACAACAGACTACAGAGAAGATTAAGATGATTCAAGAGAAGATGAAAGCTTCTCAGAGTCGTCAGAAAAGTTATTATGATAAAAGGAGGAAGACACTTGAGTTTCAAGAGGGGGATCATGTGTTTATGAAGGTTACTCCTATGACGGGTATTGGTCGAGCTTTGAAGTCAAAGAAGTTGACTCCGCGATTTATTGAACCATTTCAAATTTCGGAAAGAGTGGGAGAAGTGGCATATCGTATTGCGTTACCGCCGATGCTTGCCAACTTGCATGATGTATTTCATGTGTCTCAATTGAGGAAATACATTTCGGATCCGTCCCACGTGATCCAAGTGGATGATGTACAGGTTAAAGACAACTTAACAGTTGAAACGTTGCCTGTGAGGATTGAAGATAGAAGACTGAAGCAATTGCGGGGTAAAGAAATAGCTTTAGTCAGAGTAGCTTGGGGAGGACCAGCTGATGGAAACGTTACCTGGGAGCTAGAGAACGAAAACTCTTTTAGTGGGGGAGAGTTGTAACGCCCGTATAATTTTAATATTAATTTAATTGGAATATTGAATTAATAATTAGAATTATTAAGGATTTTGTGAAAATAATGAATAAATAATGGTTTATGGCATTTGCGCCATAGGAAAAAATAGTAAAAGAAGGGGGGGTGATTTAATAATCCTTTTACTAATTTTATTATTGTTTTCATAAAACATTTGGATTTGGGGAAAACAAAGAAAGAGCGTGAAAGAACAGAAGTTGGGAACGAGGAACATGAAGGAGAACGGTAGAGGGAGAGACCAAGAACCAATAAATTTGTCTAAGGTAAGGGGGGACTTGTCTGATTATCATCTATTATCGGGTTAGGGGTTGATAATACTGAATAGATGTAGAATTCGGGTCGATTGAGTCATATGATAGATTTAGGGATTGAGTCAAATTGCATGATGTTTGATCCCTATGTTTGAATCCATTATGTATGTATTGTTATGGTCTCAATTGATGTGTGATTGATGTATTATGAGGTGTATTTTGTGTTGTTTGTGCATTCCACTTCCCTAGGTTCGTATTGGTATGAATTGGATGAGTTTGGAATGTGTAGAATGCCGTTTTCTGCAGGTTGGGGTTTCTGAAATCGCCGGTTGGCGCCGCGTGCATAGGGTTGGCGCCGCGAACAGGTGGACAGAATGCCAGGAAGTTGTGATACGCACAGGTCGCGCCGCGTACCCGTGTTGGCGCCGCGAAGGCGTAACTTTTTTCTCGTTTCGCGTCGCGTACAGGTATTTGCGCCGCGAATAGCTTGGCAGAGAGCCAAGGATTTTTGGTAGACATGACAATAAAACCCAGACCCACGGGTACCCACCCGAACCCGCCCCGAAGTTGACGGGGAAAACCCGCTTTGACTGGGTTTGGGTTCGGGTTTGGGTTTTCCCCGATTAGAAAACATGGGGATGGGTCGGGTAATGGGGACACTAGTACCCACCCCGAACCCGTCCCCGAACCCGCCCCGTTTATTTCAATATGTACATTATTATTTATATTTCATAATTTATATTATTAAATATGTGGCTAATGTTTTAATAATTTGATTTGTGTTTATTATTTTAAATATTTGAAATATATGTATGAAATTTTTTGAGATTGTTTTATTTTGTTATTTATAATGTAATTTGATTTTTGAAAAAGTAAATAATTTTATTAAAAAAATTGATTTTACGAAATACATGGTGGCGGGGCGGGGATACCCGAACCCAACCCGAACCCGTTAAGGACGGGTTTGGGTTTTAATTCCCCATCCCCGTTTGGGTTTGGGGCGGGTAACGGGGATTGATTGGGGATTCGGATTTGGGTTTGGGGGAGGTAAAAACCGTCCCCGATCCGCCCCGTTGCCATGCCTAATTTTTGGAACGCTCAGTTCGCGCCGCGAACCAAGCTGGCGCCGCGTGCTGTTGATGTTTGGGACTTTTGTTTAAAAAGTGTAACAATGCATAACTTTTTAACTGTTAGTCCGTTTGATGTGCCGTTTCGAGTTGAACGGACCTTATAGAATAATCTATATAATGATGATTGATTGGTTTTAAAATGATGAAAATACATGTATGCTATTTCTTATTGAGGATGATGATTGGGTCAAATCAGTGTATGCTTTTCTATATGATGATGAAGGAATTGTGGTTGAATGATGTTAATATATATGAACATACTTGATGATGATATTTTTGATGATGATGATGGTATAAGTATGTTGTATATGTTGCATTCATTCATGTTCTTTGATGATACTGTATCCATAAGGGTGTGTTGGATCAGTGAAGAGCATGATTCCCACTGTGTGGAATCTGTGCTGGCAGGGCCGTATCTTGATGATGTTGGATCGGTCATGGGTTATTCCCATTTGATGATGTTGGTACCACATGCATAGTGTCAGTTCATACATATGCATAATTTATAACATGAATGGAGGTATTCTAGTGTTGTAAATGTTGATGATGTGTTGATTGTTGTTTGACTTGTTTTGAACGTCTGTTTATGAAACAATTGGGTGAATAATGTAACACCCGAGGCCGAAGAAGGTGAGGGTTGGTTGCACCGCATGTAACACTCGAGGCCTAAGAGGGCAAGAGTGGTCGCCACATCGGAATGAGAGGGATCCTGAGGCCGTGCAGGTACGAGACTGCATGGTTGAAGGAAAGCTTATAAGGATTGATGGGTACTACCTATATCAACAAGATGCATCTTCTTTTCGGGAGCCCGTTCAATAAGAACTCCACAGTTAAGCGTGCTTGACTTGGAGTAGTATTGGGATGGGTGACCTTCTGGGAAGTTTCCCGGAAAGCGTGCGAGTGAGGTCAAAGCATGCTGAAAAGACCCGTGTTGGTTTGTAGGGTCAGTCAATCATCCCGAAAGCAGTCTAGGGCGTTACAAATGGTATCAGAGCCAAACCTCTCCTAGTACGATGTGGTTCGAGGACGAACCATACGGAAGCTGGTGGGCATGTAACACCCGAGGCCGAAGAAGGTGAGGGTTGGTTGCACCGCATGTAACACTCGAGGCCTAAGAGGGCAAGAGTGGTCGCCACATCGGAATGAGAGGGATCCTGAGGCCGTGCAGGTACGAGACTGCATGGTTGAAGGAAAGCTTATAAGGATTGATGGGTACTACCTATATCAACAAGATGCATCTTCTTTTCGGGAGCCCGTTCAATAAGAACTCCACAGTTAAGCGTGCTTGACTTGGAGTAGTATTGGGATGGGTGACCTTCTGGGAAGTTTCCCGGAAAGCGTGCGAGTGAGGTCAAAGCATGCTGAAAAGACCCGTGTTGGTTTGTAGGGTCAGTCAATCATCCCGAAAGCAGTCTAGGGCGTTACAAATAATGCAACTGTGAAGTGTTATTACTTTATAACCTTATAACATTTGTTAATTATGATGAGACTCACCCTTACATGTTGTCTTTTTCAGATTGAGAATAGCGGCTGTTAGACTCGGTGAGGATTAGTTCATGAGTCAGTATTTAGTTAGCGTCTGGTGTCATGCTCTGGTAGTTGTAACACTGGGGACGCGATTGATTTAGATTTTATGATTATGACTCTAGTTATGTTTTGATGTTTTGAAGGATAAGTTTTAAAGATGTTAAACTTAGTCCGTTGAATAATTTTCCGCTGTGTTAACATGAAATGTTTTAATTTATGATGATTACCTCAGTGAATGCATGACATGACTGAATGATGTTGTTTATTATGAATTGTCGCACCCTTATTTCATGTACTCTGAATATTTATTTAAATTTCTGCGGGGTTAGTAAGGGGTGTTACATTTTGCCTGCTCCGCTCAGCGGACCTACTTTTTCAACTTTTGTTCCTAGCCACATAAAATTGATGATTAAGGGTAATTAGAGTAGTAGTTATCATAGCACACACTAGGAAGAAAAGCGAGGGCAAAAGAAGAAGAGAAAAACCATTTTCCTTAAGAGAAAATCAAGATTTCAAAACATCTTTCTTCAATCTTCTTGAGTTTGATGTCACTAAATCTTGGTTTGTTGCTTGTTGTTGAAGCTTCCATGGATATGGAGGGCTAAGTTTCATCTTGTGTCAAGATTAGAGGTAGTTAGTTTGTAAATATGTACTTTATTTGATCTATTATGTATGAACTTGGTTAATGATCAATACATGGTGAATATCTTGTTATTTATGTTTCATTTGTTGTTTTGAATCACTATTGAGAGATATGTTTCAAAGCTAGACCTAAAAGATATTCATCTATCAATAAACAAACTCTAGAGATAGATTTGTGAGTTGATAATCACATGTATCAAGCTTTTAAGATTATCATGTTGATTGTCGGCATGAGAGATCATCTGACGGTGAATATGATAATAATCACGATATTGCTTTAGTGATAAACGGTATCGAGAGGATACGTGATTGTATTAATCATTAATAGGTTCATATATATGATCATTAGAGTACATATGAAGCAAACTAATGAACACTAATCTTGACACAGTTTTCTCAAATTATTTTCAAACCCTATTTTATGGTCTTTACTTACTTTGTATGCATTTATATTTTCATGTCACCAAACTGTTACCCAAAACTTAACTCAAAATACACTAAGTTGTAGAACGGCGATAATATCGCATCAATCCCTGAGGAGACGATATTAGAAATACTTATCATATACTTTCTAACACCTATGAGCTTTTAAGGGGCTATACTATCAAGGGTGGGGTTCCTAGGTGTATGATTCAACTAAACTTACAAAAAGCCTATGATATGGTAGACTGGGGGGAATTGGAGATGATAATGAAGGAGTTAGGTATGCCTCAACAATTTATTGGCTGGATCATGCTTACAGTGAAGTCTGTCTTTTACAGGTTCAATGTAAATGAGGTGTATACCAGTCATATGCATGCAAAGCGTGGGATTAAACAAGGGGATCCCTTACCCCCTATGCTATTTTGTTATTATGATGGAGTATTTACACAGACTCTGTCATACCCCCAAATTTGCCCATCATATTTAAAGATATCTTAGCTCAAACAGTCTCTTCAGACTCACATGATATTCAGATACTCAAAGCTACACAAGAATTGGGCATGCTCATCCTTCTCCTAATCAAAAGATCCCCAACTAGGGTTTTGTTTCTTCTCAGGGAAAAGAGATTTTTAACACCTCAAGTAGATTTCATGGCTTCCTATATGATTCAAAGTATCTTCATACCAAGTTTTAAACATTGGTTCATAAGGTTGCTCAGTCAAAAGCTCATATGGTCAGCAGTCGACTAGTTTGACCTAAAAGTCAACTATGGTCAACATACAGTCAAAACTCCTAAATTTTGGTCAACATCAACATTATGAAGTCAAATTCATCATTTGATCAATAATTGATCATGATTCATCAGGGAAAGCTCAAACATCATCAAAGGAAAAAGTTTATAATTAGGGTTTTGAACTTAAAGTCAACCCAACTTTGACTGGCCATAACTCTCTCATACTTTATCAGAAACTCCCCAAAGGATTCCTTATTCCTAGCGCACACAGGCCTATGGTGCACCATAGCCTATCAACCATTAGATTTCATTGAAGACCAATTTGGAGGAGTCAAACGTATTCTATTCCATAGATCCTCAGGGCCTCGTCGCATGGGATTTCGCTCTCATCCTGGGCTTCTTTCAACATTGGGCCAAAATTATTGCTGTCAGCACCCCGCTTCTCAACATACCCCCCGGGCCATGTATTGATTTTTGTTACTTTTGTTTTCTATATTTCCTTTCACTAATCTTTGTTCTTATTCATTACAATTAAAATTAACTTAATTAAAATTAGATTAGTAATTAAAATTAGTTATTAGGTTTTTAATTAAATTTTAGTATTTATATATAACTAATTTAATTAGGATAATTAGTGGATTTAACTAATTTAATTAGATTAAATAATTTTTTAATTAAATAGAAATTAGGTTTTAGTTAATTAATTTAGATTTTAATTAAATTAGATTAATTTAGGTCTTCCCTTAGTGTATTTAAATCAAACTTTTTCACTCAAACTTAATTTCTCTCCGATTCTCTTCTCACCTCATACTCCAATGTTTGACGCATGCTTGTTTTAATTGTAATTATTTAATTGTTTGCTTATTTATTTAAATTCTAGAAATTGATGTATAGGTCGCAAGGGCATTTTTGTAATAGCTGTAACTCGGTGAACTGACTTTATTTTTAATATGCAACAATGTTGTGGTGAGCAAGAGTCGCCACCGACTTTTATTTTGTCCAATGTTAGGAAAGGTAAAAAGTACAGAAAAAGACCTTTTGAAAAGAAAACGGGCTCGGGGGGTAAGTTATGAAAAGGGAAGGTGTAAGCACCATTTTCATCCGTAGTTATCTACGGGCTCTTAATTTGTTTAGCTCATATTTGTTTGTTTTGAGTTGAAAAGGGGCGTAAGGACTTTAGCGTAAATGCATAGCCTTAGTTTTTTTGAAAGAGTATTGAAAAGATGTTTTTTAATTGAGCTAGGCAGATTAAGAGCACTACCCTAAATAGTTGGTCTTTTTCTATGCTTTTTAAAGTTCCTAGGACTATCCATACTATATAGAAGTAGGTAGTCCTTGTTTATATTGGACGCGCGGGACATCGAAGGATCATCGAGGTCGTTTAAAGGCAACAAGTAGAGGTACTTTTAGCAAATTCGAAGGGACGATCGTCACTTTTTCGTAGGCAACAATCGAGGGTCATCGAGGGACTCAGTGACGATTTTATATCGAGGGACTTTTGCTAATGGGTACCTCTACATTTCGAGGGACACGACCTTATAATCGAAGGCAACCAAGGGGGGCGTACCCTAAGGGTGAGTGAGTGCAAGTGTGTTAAATTCGATTACATTGTTATCTTGAATTAAGGTTAACTCGATTGATTTTAAGTATTCTGCCATACAATCCTAAGCATACATCTAGCAGTTAATATATTTACAAGAAATTAAAATGCGAAAATTAAATCCTACGCTATTACATCACCTCGGGGTGGGGGAATTACAAACTTGCCAAACGGGGTATAAAAATTATTACAAACCCCAAATAGAAAATAAAACGAAAACGAAATATATACGCAAATTAGCAAGTTATAAAAATCCATAAGAAGTAATCCAATTGCTCACAGTGTAATACCTCGCAAAACAGAGAATGTTAGTACGAATATAAGAAAATGATGCATGATAAAAATATTGACAACTTTTAATTACAATTAACAAGATAAAATATAAAAACCAAACATACTAAACTCTAAAAGAAAATGATTAATTAAAATATTTGTGTTTTTATATGAAATGTATTGTTTTTTTATTTTATAATCTACTTACTATAAATCCAAGGTTGTCATGATGACAACCTTTGGTAACAACCCTAAACCTAATATGACGTGTCATTCTAATACAATACTAATGTTGATGTGTCAACTTCATAGAATTTTTAAAATTAATTAAAATTGTCATTATTTATAAACATTCTTAGTAATATTATATACTAGATCTTCAATTTTAAGATAATTAAATGATTGTTGCATTTTGATATCTCTACATTAAAAAAATCTCTTATTTCTCAAAAATATATAGTCAACTAATAATCAATTATAATTAATTAATATTTTGTTTAAATAATTTATAATCAAGAAGAAATAAAATAAACAATAATAATAACAATAATAATAAACAAAATAATAATAATAATAATAATAATAATAATAATAATAATAAGGATTATGATATTAATAATAATAAACTTAATAATTATAATTAAAATAATCAAAATAATAATAATAAAAATATTAATAAACAAAGTAATAATAATAATAATAATAATAAATTATGATATAATATTCATCTGATAATAAATAATAAAATAAATATAATAATAATAATAAAAATAAATATAATATAATATTCAGCTACTATGATTAAATTTTTTATTATTTATAAAAGTTATAATTACTTATCTATTTTGCAATAGTAGAAACTATAATAAAATCTGAATACAATTTTAATACATATTAATTAAGAAATAAATAAATATTAAACAAAATAAATATTTGTGTATATAAATAAATATTTTTAATAAATTATTTATAATCAAGAAGAAATAAAATAAATAATAATAATAATATATTAAACTTTTATTTCTATATGTTCTATATTCTAAAAAAAAATTATCCATTTATATTTCTATATGATGCAATGTCAACAAAAACATTAGAGTTATTATCATGATAGGGCTAATAGATAAATAATTATAATTTTTTAAATAAATTATTTATTGAATATTATTTTATAATGATTATTAAACCAATATGGTCAATTTTTAGATAGTGAGTTTCAGCAAAAAAATTAGGATTATTATACATACAAATAATAACATAAAAAATAGTATTTTAAAGATTTATGTAATAAATTTAATTAAAGATAAATAAAAACAATAATTATTATCAGACATGTTATTATTAACAAAGTTGTTACACATTTGCTATTAAGAATTAGTAAGTTACAATATTTACATTTGCTATTAAGAATTATTAAGTTACAATATTTACATCTAATAAAGTTGAATTAAAAATGGTATTTATTAAACTTTTATTTCTGAATGTTTTATATTCTACAAAAAAAAATTATCTATTTTTATAATTCATTCGTATTGCACTTAGAAGATTATAAAAATGTAATTTTTATTTCTATATATTTTATTAAACTTTCTTTTAATTTATTCTAATTACAATAAAGATTATAAAAGTGAAGAATTTCTTTGCAGAGTATAAAAAAATTAATGCAACAGTTACATGTCTTTTTTAAGAATAAATTTAGCATTTAATAGTTTAATATATATCATTTAACACTCACATAAAAGTTTAATAAAAATGAATTGTACAAAAACGTTTAATAAGAATGAATTTAAATATAACTATTAAACTTTTTTTTTTTTACTTTTTTTAAATTTTATTAAGTGCAATAATAATGAATTAAAGAATTCTAAAGAGAGAATAAAAAATTTCCATCTTCTATATTTTAACTTATTCCAAAAAAAAATATTATTTTTTTTATTGAATATAGGTTACAATTTTTTACTTTTCAATTACCCTCTCTTTGAATTCTATGCATTCATTATAAATAACTCAAAAACTGGCCTTCAATTTCAATTTTTTTTCACTTCTCTTTTTAAATTTGTTCTCTAGATTGTCTCTTTCAAGAAATATACATTCAATCATGTATATATACTAAATGTTGAATATAGAAGTTGGTTTTGATTTTGATTTGTAAACACTTTATAAAAGCTGCAATTTTTAGCAGCTTTTTAATTTTGTATTGTTATTTTTTTATCTTTATTAATCTTTATATTATCTTGACTATTCATTAGTTAATGTTTGATTTTGATTTGTAATCACTTTTTACCAGTTAATGTTTGATTTTGATTTGTAATCACTTTTTAGCAGTAGTTTTGTAGCAAAATTTTAATTTTGTATTATAATTTTTTTAATCTTTCTTAATCTTTATATTATCTTGACTATTCATTAGTTAATGTTGTATGATGCTAACTCAAGTAACTTGATCTTATGTTCATATTGATATTTCAATTGCATCTTTAGTGTTCAAGAAATCGATGACAAATGACCTCTTAGAAGTAAGTTAGTCTCTAACCATTTTAATTGCATCAACTAAATTTGAAATTATAAAATTTTACTTAAGAATTTTTAAATATAGAAGATGATACTATAGAGAATTAAATAAATTTAATTTTAAAATGTAAAATTAAATTATACTAATATCTTGATAATAATTATATATATTTTTAATATATTTATTTTTATCATTTTATTTTCAATATCATTCGTTATATTAAAAAAAACATAAGATTTGTTTTAATCAAAGAAATATATTTGGAATCACCTAATATATTTTTTGAGTTTATTTCGGAATTTTGAAGATTTTTCCTTTTCCATTCTCCATTCTTATTATATCAGTATGTGATTGGAACAATTACATTTATTGTCTTTCTTTTCATTCATCATTTTAATTACATCTTACAAGTGATTTGAAAAATTAGAATATTTAAAAATGAATTATAATATTTAAATATTACTAAATAATATTATCTATTAACGAATAAAATAAGTTGGATAGTTTTTTATTTTTTTTATCAATCATAAATAAAATCATACTAAATAAAATAAACTTAAATGAAAAATTTATCTTATTTTAAAATAAACATTCAACTAATATAAAAAAAAATCTTAACCTTGAAGTTTCTCTCAATTTTTTATTTATGTTTGATTTTTTTTTACACTTGAGTGATTAATAAATTAATATTTTGTAAATTTGTAACTTCTAAATTATATCAAGATTAAATTTTTTAACTAATTCTCAAGTCAGTTGATGGTGCATTTGAATAGAGACCATTAAAATTTTACAATAATTTATTTACTTACAATAGTCTCGAGTGTGACACTTAAACTATATTTGATAAACATAAAATTTGATAAAAAGAATATTAGTGAAAATATAATTGAATGAGTATATTTTAAAACTTAAAAACCTATGTATTATGGGATGAGTGTGTAATAAAAAATATTATAAATATAAATGAATTGTTATCTATAAATCACATATAACAAAAAATAAATATAGATGATATAAAAATATCCAATCATATGTGAATAAAATATCATCTGATAGCACTATTAAAATAAAATATGATATCATATTTAAAATTGATTATATAATATAAAACCATCTTAAATTATTTTACTTTTACTTATTTTAAAAAATGTCTCTTTTATTAATTGAACAAAAAAATTTTAACTCAATATCTTTTAACATTATAATTTTAACGTTTATCACTAAACCACTATATTAAAAAAATTTGTATAATTTTAATACCAATAAATGATATAAAATTTTTATTTTCTATAATAATTAATATTAAATATAAACACAGTTTTATATTTAAAAAATTATTTATGTAAGTTTATATTTACTTAAATTGATGTTTTAAAATTTATAAAATATTTTAAGAACATATTTTAATTAAATCCGTGCAACGCACGGGCCATTTATCTAGTTTTGATAAATGAAGGTAATTAATTAAATAAACTAAATGAGCAAATAAAATAAACCAAAACCAGGGGGTGATAATTTGTAAGAAGAATACAAGGAGAAGGTTAAGGCCAAATTTAGCCAAAAGCCCATTAACATCTCTAAAACCCTAAAACTAAAACAATTAAGGCTTTGTTTGGCATGCCACTTTTTGAGCTTATGTCTTATAGCTTATAAGCTCATATAACAATAAAAGACCTGTTTGGTAACGGTCTTTTCGTTACGAGCTTATAGCTTATTTATAGCTTATTTTTCAGACGCTATTTCAAATAGCGTATCTATCAGCTATATTTTAACTAAAATCTATCAGCTATATTTTAACTAAAATCTATCAGCTATATTTTAACTAAAAGCTACTACAGCTACCAGCTACCAGCTACCAGCTACCAGCTACCAGCTACCAGCTACCAGCTACCAGCTACCAGCTACCAGCTACCAGCTACCAGCTACCAGCTACCAGCTACCAGCTACCAGCTACCAGCTACCAGCTACCAGCTACCAGCTACCAGCTACCAGCTACCAGCTACCAGCTACCAGCTACCAGCTACCAGCTACCAGCTACCAGCTACCAGCTACCAGCTACCAGCTACCAGCTACCAGCTACCAGCTACCAGCTACCAGCTACCAGCTACCAGCTACCAGCTACCAGCTACCAGCTACCAGCTACCAGCTACCAGCTACCAGCTACCAGCTACCAGCTACCAGCTACCAGCTACCAGCTACCAGCTACCAGCTACCAGCTACCAGCTACCAGCTACCAGCTACCAGTCAACCGCTATTTTTAACAAACAGAGCCTAAATGGTTTAACTTAAAAAAAAAACGAAAAGAAAAAATAAACATTATAGGTGTGAGTGTGAAGCGCCCCCGATTATTCAGAGACACGTAGCAAGATCAAAGATCAATTAAATGATAAAAAAACAAGCAAATCAAACCAGCCCCAATAGCAACAGCAGCGGCCATTTTCTCTCTTTCTCAGAAAAACCATTTCTCTTTTCAACTCACAACCTCAAAAATCAAAATATGAACATTTCATACAATCACAATACATAATCATCAAGCATCACATCAATAATTGAAGAAAGAGATTTGCGAAATCGACAAAACAATGGTGGCAGAATCGTTACTCGGAACGGAGGCGGCAGTTGTCGGTGGTGGAGCTTGTATGCTGCGTCGGATGGATTGTTCTGTTGCGGATCGGAAACGAAGTGTAGAGCGGAGGTAGTGTTGTGCTTCGCGTGTGGAGTGCTGCGGCAAAGAAGATCCGTGTATGACAAAGCTTTTGTGGCGTGGATCGGTTGAGAGGTTGAGCGCAGAGTGTTGATGTTGTTGCAATCGCGATTGAATGTTCACAGGTGAAGTTGAAGCAAAGTTTTGTGGTTGTTTCAGATTGGGGTAATTCCTGCCGAGAAAACAAACAAGCAACATTGTAATTGTTAACACAATTTGTGATGTCGATACGCATATGATTATAAATTTGTGGTTACTGTTAAATTAAGACAAGCTCATGGTGAACATATTAGTGCATAGATAAAGAGAAAGTGTTGTTTTTGATTGTAAGCTTCTCCTGAAATAAGATGATGATGATATGTACCATTGGAAAGACCTGTGTATTGTTAGATCAGAAGAAAAAGTCAGCTTATGTAATATGTATTTTTTAGAAAAATGGAGAAATGTTAGTAGAAATTGTTAGATTAAAAACATGAGGTTGAGGACATGATTTCGATACTGAGAGTGATGGTTGTGTGATTGTGTGATTGTGTTACTGGTGTTGTTAGGGACAAATCATATGAAAGATTGGTAGATTTGAGACAAGGTTTGGATTGAAGAGAAAAAAAGGTTAGTGATGATTTGTTGATATGGCAAATCACTGTAATGTGCAAAAAAGCTGTCTCGGAAATTGTATGGAAAAAACTTGTGTTGTGTTAGTGAGTAGTGGAGAAGATGGTTGATTGTGAATTTGTGAGTTTTGTACGTGAGAGGGGGGTTGTATGTACAGTGCCGGTTATGGTTTTGTTTTTAGTGTACGTCAGATAAGGATTGAAAATATGTACATGTGGGTGGAAAAGCTGTGTAGAAAATGTTAGTTTTCTGTGACAAAAAAAGTTTGTACGGCTGGGTCTCCTCCTCCGAATGTGAGAATTGTTAGTCTATTTATATGGTTAGAGAATTAGGTTAAATTCTAAAAAGAGTATAAAAATGAAACATGATGATGATTAATTAAAATAATCAAAATCAAAAACAATTTTAATTTGATTTTTAATTCAGGACTATTTTGATCAATCTCATCAACTATTTCTAAAAATAAAAAAAACTAAAAGTTAACACAATCTTTTCAATGTTTGTTTTTATTTTATGATTTTTTTGTATATTTTTATGAATAAAATAGAAAAAGGTAAGAAAAAAATATTTTTAAAATTCCTAATAAATAAATACGAAAATAATATTTAAATAATGAAAAAAACAAATTTTTTATGATTTTTGAATATAAGTTTAAAATAAAATTAAAATTAAAGTTAGAAACAAATAACATGGGCAAAATGTCAGTAGTGAGATTCAAATTCGGGACCGTGTACTTGCAAACCTTACTTCCTTACCAATTGTGCTATGCTATTTGTTTGAAATAAAAAACAATTGAAAGTATATGAAGCATCGGCCAGAATTGTCTATTTATTAAAATATAAATAATTTAACAGTAAACCATTATATTTTAAAATAGACTTTAAATCGAATATTTATAAAATTCAGGATATCACTGTAAATGGACCCTATATTTTATAAAATCCAATTTTAAAAATAATTTTGAATAGCTTGAAAAGTGCGGGCAAATTTTGGGGTATGACAATAGCGTAGATTTATTTTTTGCACTTTACTTTCCGCACATATTAACTACTACTATTATCTGTTTAGATGTATGGCTTAGGATTGTATGGTAAGATAAAAGTAACCGTTAGATCACTAACTCAAGATAACTAAATATCTGAATACAACATACTCCTTTTATAATGTTCACACACTCACCTTTAGGGTTTCCCCTCTTGGTTGCCTTTCGGAAAATAATAGTCAAGTCCCTCGAAGTGTTGGGATACCTTAGCACATGCTGCCTACGATTCAAAATCATCATTGTCCCTTCGGAATAAAGATCATAGTCCCTTTGAGTTGCCTACGATGAAATGATCTCGTCCCTCGAGTTGCCTTCGATAAATGATGATAGTCCCTTCGGATTGCTAAGGTATCTCAACCGGTTGCCTCTATGGCTATTCACATCTCATAGGACTTCCTACCCTCTTTATGGTATGGATAATCTCTATGACGATTCGATGACCCTTCGATGACCTGCACATCCAATGTATATGACTACCTACCCTAAAATGGTATGGATAGTACTATCGCCCAAGGAGAGCCTTAATGAATAGGAAATACCTTACAAACTTAGGGTAGGAACTCTTAAGTGCTTACTCACAATCAATTCAAACAAAAACAGATACTTTTCATACCATGTTTTTTAACATTGTCTTTTTAGACATTTTCAAAACAAAAGTATTTTTCTAAACACACACTACTTTTTCAAACAAATCAAACATTTCAAACAAAAGTGAGCTAAGCAACTAAGAGCCCGTAGATAACTACGGATGAACAGGGTGCTCACACATTCCCTTTTCATAACCTACCCCCGAACTCAATCTCTTTTCAAAAAAGGTCTTTCCTGTTCTTTTATACCTTTCCTAATTGGATAAAATAAAAGTCGGTGGCGACTCTTGCTCACCGCAACATTTTGCTTGCGAAAATAATAACGCCAGTTCACCGTATTACAGACTCATTCATAAAATGCAGAGGAATCACGAGTTCAAACACCATCATAAATGCAAAGATCTGCAACTCACTAAGATAACTTTTGTTGATGATGTTCTTATGTTTGCTGGGGCTGATATAATGTCTGTCAGGACCATGGTGAAAGTGCTTCAATATTTTTCACTCTCAACAGGCCTAGTGGTAAATCCAAGGAAATGCAAAGTCTACTTTGGAGGTGTAGATGCTGATACAAGACTTAAGCTTAGAGAGCTGACCACCTTTCAAGAGGGTATTCCTATGTCTAGCAAGAGGTTAGAGATCCAACGGTTCCTTCCCCTTGTTGATAAAATTACTTCTAGAATCACACATTGTAGTAGTAGATTGCTGAGTTATGCTGGGAAAGTACAGCTAGTTAGAAGTGTTTGTTTTGCCATTGCAAACTATTGGCTTCAGTGTCTCCCTTTGCCTAAACATGTTATGCATCATATAGATTCCATTTGTAGATCTTATGTGTAGACTGGCAGTGCAACTATCAGTAAAATAAGTCCTGTAGCTTGAAAAGATGTCTGTAAGCCCAGGAAGTATGGAGGACTTAACATAATCATACAATATAATAAAGCAAAAAGAGTATTTTGGCAAGTTTTGCCACTTGACACTCTATCATGCATTCTTCTATTTATATTTTTACTATAAAAGAAAAGTTTCTTATATTATCTTATTATTATTTTTTATTATTTAATTAATATTTACTTCTAATTAAAACAATTTAACAACCATATTTTATACCCTTGAATATCATTTCATCCTTATAATCATTACTTCCCCTAATTAAATATTACAATTAATATTTACAGCCAACTCTTCTATTTTCAAAACAACTTTTTACATGTCAAATAATTATCATTTTCAAAACGTGATTTTCCAATAACTATTTTTAATTCCAAAACTTTGATACTGCATCCAAGATTTCACTTATTGGGAGGGGGCTAGAACCACTTGATGCCAGAACTGACCTCCGAACCAGACTAAACCGGTGGTGATAAACCAAAAAAAAAATATATTCTTTCATCTCTGCAATGTTAACACCAATAGCACTTTCTTCTATTTGTAGACTCACTCTTCTATATCATTTAGGAATTTTAATACACGCAAAATAATTTTTTGTCCCATTTTCCATTTTCTTCACTATTCAAATTTCATTCTCAAACCTTTCTTGCATCCTCTTTCATTTTTTAGACTTCCTTCATTTGCCCTAATTCAAAATCCTACCCCTCTTTCACTGTTTCGTGTTTCGGCTTCCTTCACTTGCCTCCAATTTAAAATCTAACCAATCAAGTTGCTAATAAAGGTGTAGCCCTTATAATCTAACCAATCAATTTATTTATTTTTTATATATGAATTGAAATGAATTTGTTTAAAGGTTGATAGTTTATGTTTTTATGATGCACATCAAACAATAGTTGTTGAAGAATGGAAACAGCGGCGGCTGGACTAGAAACTCGGTGATATATATAGCAACCTAAAGCTTGTTCCTTTAAGGGACAGTGTGTTCTTTCAGAAAAATCTATCACTCTAGCGTCCTGGATTGCTCATGAATTGTTAATTTTTTTTATTTGAATTTGTATTTTAACTTTTGAAGAAAAATAAAGAAACTATTGAAGGATTAGTTTATCTCTTTTAAGTGCATCTATTTTATATTTTTAGAATTTTCTACGGGCTTGGAGAGGTGGTGTAGTTGAGTAATTTGCACGGGAAAGGAGAAAGTTTCTAAGGAAGTTTTGCGATGCGACAATGGAGTTGTTTGTTACTATGATCTGACGGAATGTTTTAATATGATTTTAATATTATATTTTAATATGATTTTAATATTATATTTTAATATGATTTTTGAAACATGAAATTTTCAAATGTTTTTAATGTGTTATGGATATGAAATTAAATGTTGAAGAAGAAATATTGTTTGTTTTAAAATATTGACCGATATCTAGATAGAGAGATGTAAACATATGCAAATAACAACCATTTGTATTTTTTGTGGTTGATTTATTTTGGATTTTGTTTTGTTTCACGCAGAATTTAAATGGGATTTTATTTTATTTCACTTTTAATAATATCAATTAATAGTATATAATAATAATAATAATAATAATAATAATAATAATAATAATAATAATAATAATAATAATAATAAATATTAATAATGTGATAATAATCTCCGATTCTCCCAACCTTTAATTCATAATCTTATTTATAATTTTGTATTCATATTTATTTAATTTCTACGTTATGAATTCTTCCGACACTTAATTGTTTTTTTTATTTTTATTTCCAATATTACCAGTGTAAATGCAATATATTGGTCACTATCTTTAAAATTAATTCATACCGTGATTTCCATCAAGTTCTAAAGCAAAATAAAATCGTTCAAAAAAATATAGGATCTTATTAGATTTAATTAATGTATAGAAAAAATAGATATTTCTTAAATAATTAGATAGTTCTTCCGAAATAAATATATTATTCGAATAAATAATTATGTTGTTATTATATAATAACTATATATTGTTGGTAAAAGACTTAAAAAATCCAAGCAGTTTTCATTGAGTTTGTTTTAAAATATGTGAAAAAAATTACGCGTCATATATTATTTGGAAGAAAAAAATATAATACCATAGGATTTATAAATGAGAATAAAATTAAATTTGAAAGATGACAATATTATTTTGTTTTTAGAGAAAAAAGGATATGCACTGACAGTGACAGTGACAGTGACAGTGACACTGTAAAATATTTTTACAATGTCAACCAATCACAACCATGCATCTAATTAAAACACAATTTTAATTTAAAAAACTTAATATGACATGATAAATTTAAGGATTTTGATTGGATGTATGTGTAAAGTTTGTTTACACTGTTAATGTCCTACCTTTAAACTCTTGTTTTTATAAGCATTGATTTAAAGATGAGACAATTATGATTGGGGAATACAAATATTTTTTTATTTATGCTGATCAGTATTTTGTTTTCCTTTTTTATTTTATTTTTCCCAATATATTATTATATATTAATATTACTTGACTTGTGCGTTTAAATTAGGGGTGACAAAATGGCCCGTCCGCTCCGCCCGTCCCGCCTTATGCCCGCCAAAAAACGAGCGGGGCGGGCATGCCCGCCAAGTAAAATGGGCATCAAAATCATGTCCTCCCCGCCAAGATGGCGGGTTGGCGGGCGGCGGGCTTACCCGTCTATTTTTATTTATATTTCTTTAATAGATTAATATGCTTTTTTTTTTACCTTTTAATTAAACTTTTCACTTATTTTTTAAAACAATTATTTATAAAAGTAATTTTTTAACAAATTAACTCTAAAAAATATTACATATATTTATAAATAAATGTATAAAATAAACCATCAAGGATTGCAATTACTAAAATGAACTAAAAAAAGATTACATATATTTTGTCTTAATTTGAAACAAAGTACAACATATTATAACATATTATATATGATAAGATTTATATATACGTTACTCTCTAAAATTTAAAAGTTACAAAAAATTCATGCTGACTTTATTATTGTGTCAAAAAATGGGTAGACAAAATAAGAGGTGTGACCCTCTTCGAAATAAAAATATTTTTATGAAGTCTTATTTATTATTCTCTCCGGTCTCAAATATAAGCCACAAAAAAAATTTATGGTCTTAAATATAAGAAAAAAATTAATATTTATTACCTTCAATGTTATTATTCCAAATATACCCCTACAATTTTTTACATTTTAAATATTTGTAACAATTTACAAAGCAAAAAATAGGGACAGAATTAGAAAAAGAGTAAAAATTAAATGCATTGAAACATTCTTCTTAAATGTTGAGTTTTTTTTGTAAATTTGCAACATTCTCCTTAAAGGTGAGTTTTTTTTGCAATTATATTTGAGACCGGAGTGAGTATACACTAAGTATGTAATTGAAATATTTGGAGTATAAACAAATTTATACATTATTTTAAAACAATATTTAAAGTAATCAATACATCACTTTATTATTTTTTATAAACGACATTAAATTAAAAATATACTTATAAGCAAGAAAAGTCAATTGTTGATACAGTTATTCTTATAAGCAGAAATAAATTTCAAATATTTTTATAAGCGGAAAAACTCTGCTGTTGATACAATTATTTTTTAAACAGGAATAAGTTACAAATAGTTTTATAAACGGGAAAAGTCAATTGTTTATACAATTATTTTTATAAAAGAGAATAAGTTACAAATATTTTTATAAACGAGAAAGAGTCAACGGTTGATACAATTATTTTTATAAACGGAAAAAATTAGAAATATTTTTATAGACGGGAAAAAGTCAATTGTTGATACAATTATTTTTATAATCAGAATAAGTTACAATTATTTGATTAATAAACAAATTTATTATTATAAAATTTGATACGGTAAAATTTGGACAATTTAAATTCTCTTACTATATTTAATAAAGATCAATAACTTAATTTGATATATTGCATCATATTCAAATTTTTATCTTCAAATATCACAAGAGTCATTTTTCATTTGTGTTAGTAAATTATTTTAGAGGATAATGTAGTTTGACTTTTTTGTTTTTGTTTTAGTGAATGAGATGATATAATTTTATTCTATAAAACATATATAGTTAGATATTATTATTATTATTATTATTATTATTATTATTATTATTATTATTATTATTATTATTATTATTATTATTATTATTATTATTCTTATTCTTCTTATTATTATTATTATTATTATTATTCTTATTATTATTATTATTATTATTATTTATTATTATTATTATTATTATTATTATTATTATTATTATTATTATTATTATTATTATTATTATTATTGAATAGATTCAAATTAAAATGGGTTTTAGTTTATAACTAAAATATAACTTAATATTTAGGGTTGAATATGTTTTTGGTCCCTATAAATATGTCAAAATACAAATATGTCAAAATACAGTTTTAGTCCCTATAAAATTTTCATTCAAAGAATGGTCCTCTTAAATTTTTCCGTCCCCATTTTTAGTCTTTACCGTCTATTTTCTCTAACGGAAGCAGACGTGGCACGCCACGTCACTAAAAGTCAACACTGTAAAAAAATATGTTAGATTGCGGGGGTTTTAAACCTCCCTGAATTTGATTTTTTTTTCTTAAAATTGTTACATTCCAATTTTTTCTTACCTACAAATATCAGTATTAATTAAAGTCTTGATTCATATATTCCCCTTCTTCACACTACAATAAAGAAATAGATTAACTACCAAATTTTACTACAAATTATTTTTATAGTTGATTTCAAGTTAAAAAACATCTATTTAACTCTAATTATTTTTAAACTTGAAATAAAATAGATTATTATTGTATATTGTTTTGGTATTGATAAACATCTAAAATGGGCAAACCAAAGTAAAACTTCAATATTTCTATTATAAATGATTAACATCTAATGGGCAAACCAAACTCTTATTTAGGGGACTCATTCTCAATAAATGTGCTCCTGTACTAATTATTTCCTAATATTTCTCGCCTAAACGAAACTGTATCATGATAAAGGCTGATAAGAATCGAGTTACTAAATTTTTAAGTATATGATAAGATCCGTGTCCTGGAGCATTGTGTAGGTATTTACTTTGTCTCCTCTCATAGGACATTTTGAATTCTTGCAGTTGTGAACATTGCATTTTCTTGCCCCCCGTCATTTTATTGTTGTTTCCTACCTTGTTTAATGCATGCCATGGACCGCTTTCGTGAAAAGGAAAATGGCATACTTGTTGCAACAGATGTTGCTGCAAGAGGTCTTGATATACCCGGTATTAAAACTGTTGTCCATTATTAGCTTTCACATTCAGCAGAGGTAAGCCAACTCCTTGCTTCTTCCATCCATATATTTATTATTCATACTCATATTTTTATAGACATCTCACATGTTCTCTTAATATCCATAACGCGGTTCAATACCTATATGTAGCCAGCCACCAATAATTCTCTTCTTAGCATATATCATAATTGTTAGTTGGCTACAAATCATTAATCTTATTAGGCTACAAGGAACACATATAGAGGGCTTGGTCGGTCATTAGTCATGCTGACCAGAAGAGAAGATAGATAGCAATTGTACAACTCTTCAAAAGAGATAAGTATATGTTTGGACCCACAAACAACTACCCGTAACAAAAATATTGCTATTCTGAATATTCAATAGAATTTCAAGTCAACAGTCTTATTATATATTTGCAGTCTTTTGAATATGCCTAGCAGCAAATGCTCTGCCAAGATTTATAAGGTGGACTATAGCTCAAAACATGAACTTTTGCTGATAAAGACTGCTCTATGATTTGTTTTCTGCATATAAGATTAGTTAGCTAGTAGAACCTTAATTCATGAAGCTCTGTTGCTAAGACTAGTTAGCTAGTACGATAAGGCCCGTTGAGTGCTAAACTATCATAGATTTGTTGACTTTTGTACCAACTCAGATGAGTTTCTAGCTTTTAGGAAAATTCAAATTTCCAATAGAGATGAGATTATTTAATACTTGAAATTCGTGTTTTCATGCTAATCTATTTGTAGATTATGCCTGGACCACCAAGGGAACTGTTAGTGGAAGACTTTTCATAATTGGCTTCTTTTTTAAATCTAACTAATTGTGCGTCTATGATTCTATTACATGATCTGTAATTTTTAGTCATGCAGTTCAGCCCCTAAGACATGTGAGCTGAAATTTTTATTGTCTAGTTGGTCTCTTTAATAAAAGTATATTTTTAATTTAAGAGAATATACCAAATGCAGGTGGTTCATGATAATCTTTTGATTCAAAAAATACATAATAATACACTTTTATGAATGGTGGATGATACTAGAAGCTTAAAGCAAAGGATTGCCGCTAATTGAGTGCACAAGAAAGCCCTTGCGATTGTCGTCTTTACCACCTTCGTTAAACATCAAAGGAAAATGCAACATACAAAGTTATTGGAATGTTACTTTTTTCTTTTTTATTTCACTTCTACTGACCTTGTTTTCACAGTTCTATCACATGCTAAACAAGTGGATCTCATTGCATTTGGAATACTTGAAGGAGATTTCTTATTTATCGTAGCATTTTGAATTCTTTACAAGTGTGACAATTTTAAAAAAAAAATCAAATTTAGGAGGTTTAAAACCCCCGCAATCTAACATATTTTTTTTCAGTGTTGACTTTTAGTGACGTGGCGTAACACGTGGCGTGCCACGTCTGCTTCCGTTAGAGCAAATAGACGGCAAGGACTAAAAATGGGGACGAAAAATTTTAAGAGGACCATCCTTTGAATGAAAATTTTATAGGACTAAAACTGGATTTTGACTTATTTATAGGGACCAAAAACATATTTAACCCTAATATTTATGATATATTTAAATTTAGTATTAGAAATATGTAAATTGAAATTACACATAATTATATACCCATGCAAATTGTATTTATACTAAAAATTGCTATAAATATTTATTTTAAATATGAGACAATTATGATGTATGAAAAACACAAATTTCTTATGAAAAACACAAATTTGTCATTTTTTTATTCAATTTATTTTATTATATATTAAAAAAAGATCTATTTTATACATTTTATGCCCTAGCTAGGGACCAAGACTACTTAATTTTTTATTATTTAATTTATTTTCTCTACTAAAATAGACAATACATACGGGTCGAGACTACTTAATTTGTATATTTAATTTTATTGAAGTAACACAATTTCCTTTTAAACACTAATAAAATAATTCTACACTATACAATTAATTTATATTTGGATCACAAGCACGAATTGACATTTTTTTTATTTTTTAAATGAGATTTTTTACTTAAAAAGTATTTAACCCGTGCCTCGCACGGGTCTAAGTACTAGTTGATATATAAATTTGGAATAACATTGCTATGCTCAAACTGCTATGGAATATTAGCAAGAAGAAAGATAATTTGTGGGTGAAGTGGGTTAACTGTTATTACCTCAAAGGCCAACATATTATGTAGCTTGATGAGAAAGGGCACCATTCTTGGATTTTCAAAGCCATTCTTAGATAGAGAAATGAAGCAGCTGGTATGCACAATTAGAATAACATCCTGAAGTTTAAAACAAGACAGATTTACAAACATATGAGGTCAGCTGAGCTTCAGGTGCCTTGGTATAAAATCGTCTATGGCAATAGTGCTAGGCCAAGAGCACTCATCACACTTTGGCTAGCCTGTCATGAGAAAATGGCAATAAGGAGTAGGTTGTACATATTTGGCTTTGTGGGATTCTATAATTGCTGCTTTTGTGTGCACAAAGAGACTCAAAATCATCTCCTATTTGAGTGCAATGAGACAAAGAAGATATGGAAGCAAGTCTTGCAGTGGATAGGCATGGACTGGGCTCCTCAAACATGGGCAGAAGAGATACAATGGGTGATTCATATGTGCAAAGGAAAGTCAGCAAGAGCAAGCATTTTGAAGTTAGCTATTGCAGAGTCTGTTTATGGGATCTGGCAATATAGAAATGCTATTAGTTTTGGAATTTTTTTTTGATACAAATAGTGTTGTTTTGAATATTCTTGATATGATTGTGTATAGGGGCTGGACTAAGATGAATCTTAGATCTCATTTGGCAAATTTGATGCTTTAGTTGGGTTTGATAGCTGGACCATTGTGGTCGCTTTTGTAATAACTATTTTTTGAATTAATATATAAGTAATTTGATTAAAAAAATAGTAAATAATATTAAAATTTAGGGTAGTCAAATTAAAAGTATTAATGTAAACTTAAAGTATAAAATAAAAGTATTAATAGTAAATTTTTAAAATGTTATTCAAATTCGCGAATAATTTTTTAATTTTTTTTATATAAGTATGTATTAAATTTTAATAAAAAATTAAATTGCATTTATATTGTGCATTAAAGATATAAATTATATATAATTTTTTTTATTTTTAATAGTGATATGTAATTGATTCTGCAATTTATGTTTACTGCCACAATATATTTTTGTTAAAAATTTATATATATTTGAGTTGGTCTACTATTTGAAAATCTAGATGTAGCAGAGTTGCTAGATTATTCATTTACTAAATTCATTTCTGAGTAGTTTATCTCAGAATTTCCTTTCTCTACATTCTCAGTTTCTTCGAATAATTTTTTTAGACTTTACACGTCTTCCAAATATTTTTCCATAAGGGATTTTTTGTTAGTATTTATTTTTCTTGTTTATAAATGTCAGAATCATGTTATTAGAGTTATGTGCAGGGAATTTAGTCTGTTTCATATCCATCTTCATCAAAATTTATAGAACCGTCAGAATTTGTTGGATTAAACCTCCTAAAATTTATAGTTATTCTTGGTTGAATTTTTCTATGGTTTCTCATTCTGTAATATACTTGTGAATGATCTCCATAAAAATGTCCTTCAAAAAAGTCTAAATAAAGTGAAGTGGAAGTGAATTCATTTAAATTACTGACTAGACATTTCAATTCATGTTCTTCAAAATCTTTTTCTACTATGTCTTGTAATGTTTCTAATGTTATTTTTTCTTGAAAATAAGAAAATTTTAATTTCTTTAGAATAATTTTAACTAGATCAGGGTATGGGAATGCCTGAAGTAAATATGTTATTTTTTCATCAAAATTTTGGATAAACACGAGTCCAGATAATTGTTTAGTGGAATTAAGTTCAGAATAATCAAATCCAAAATAATTTGAAAAATACCTCTGTGTTGTGAAATTAGAATTTTCATTTTCGAGTTCCATAATGTAAGTTTATTTTCTTTTGAAAGTTGTTTTTGTTTTTTATTAATATTTCCTCTTCCTATTGCTTGTTTCTCTTGAGGTATAAGTTCTTCACACTTGTTTAACTTGTTTATTTATGTTTATTCTTATTACTAGTAAATAGTCCTTGTTTATCTAAGAATCTCACATTTTCATCCCTAACCTACTTCCAGAGAGTTTCTTCCAGAGACAACCTTTGCGTCAATGTTCCTTATCGTCTAAGAACCTCATCCTAACGGTACTATTTTTCCCTCTGGAGTTTCCCTATCGGATTATTTCTTTAGACTAGAACACATTCGGTTCAAACAGGATTTACGTCTTTTGATTGTGAGATAAACATGAATTAATACTAGTGATAAAAATAAACATACATAAACAAGTTAAACTAATTGCTTAAAAACTCATACCTTTTGAGAGCAATAGGAATTAGGAATAAGGAATTTAGTGATGGAAATTGAGACTAAGCATGTTAAAAAGCACATATTATATTTGATTCACAAGGTTTTTCTATATTATTTATAATGTTAACTTCTTCCTGAATAATTTTGGTTAATTTAAGATTAGTTTCATAGGCTGGTAATTTTCACCTAAATTTTGGACCATTTAGGTGAAAATTATCTAGGAGGTATAGCTAGAGCTGCTTGGGAAGCATTTAAAGCTAATTTTCTAGAAAAATTAGCAGAATTAGTAACTCAAGGAAATAATATTCACATATTTACATATCTTATACATAGAATCATTACAGGCAAAGATGCCAATGTAGGACTAACCATGAGACAAGCTGAAGCCATGAGAGATTTAGAACAAATTCAATTATATGATTGAAACCATATAATAGAATTCTTACAAGACTTTTATGCCTTAGCAAGCACTTCAGGAAATTATTTTTCTACAGAATTCCTTAGTGCTTTAGATAAGGCTAGAGATTAGTATCTTATCTTTTTGTAATGTATAAATAATAAAGTATTGTTCTCTAGAGACTTCCTCTTCACTTATAAAAGGAAGCTCTCACCATGTTTGTAAACACACCACTATGAATACTACTACTCTTAAATCTTCATATGCAATCAAATATAATCTATGATTTTTAACATGCTTAGTCTCAATTTCCATCACTAAATTCCTTATTCCTAATTCCTATTGCTCTCAAAAGGTATGAGTTTTTAAGCAATTAGTTTAACTTGTTTATGTATGTTTATTTTTATCACTAGTATTAATTCATGTTTATCTCACAATCAAAAGACGTAAATCCTGTTTGAACCGAATGTGTTCTAGTCTAAAGAAATAATCCGATAGGGAAACTCCAGAGGGAAAAATATTACCGTTAGGATGAGGTTCTTAGACGATAAGGAACATTGACACAGAGGTTGTCTCTGGAAGAAACTCTGTGGAAGTAGGTTAGGGATGAAAAGGTGAGATTCTTAGATAAACAAGGACTATTTACTAGTAATAAGAATAAACATAAATAAATAAGTTAAACAAGTGTGAAGAACTTATACCTCAAGAGAAACAAGCAATAGGAAGAGGGAATATTAATAAAAAACAAAAACAACTTTCAAAAGAAAAATAAACTTACATTATGGAACTCGAAAATAAAAATTCTAATTTCACAACACAGAGGTATTTTTCAAATTATTTTGGATTTGATTATTCTGAACTTAATTCCACTAAACAATTATCTGGACTCGTGTTTATCCAAAATTTTGATGAAAAATATGAAACAGACTAAATTCCCTGCACATAACTCTAATAACATGATTCTGACATTTACATCATTTATGTTGATGTTTGTATCTTGCATGTCACTTTGTTGTAGCTTCAGAACTTCTGATCTTTCTACTTGCGTGATCTTCTGATGTTGTAAAGCTTCTTGCAGCTGATCTTTCTTGCCCATTTTCTTGCAACTTCTGATGTTCTTTCTTATTGAGGCTTATTTGTGATACTGTTGTTGTTGTTGTTGTTGTTACATATTCTTCTGAATGATCTTGTTCCTCATTGTTGCTTCTTTACTTCTAATTTGCTGATCTTGGCTGGTTTGACGTATTCTTAGTCAGAACATCTGATGAATGATGTTTAGCTTTGTCAATCTTCTGAATGTTTCAGATGTAGTTGTTGTACTCTTTTTCTGATGAATCCTGTATAAGATTTATAACATAATATCTGCACACTAAATGAAACAATTAATAACAAAATTGTTACTCACAAAATATATGCTTGTTATCATCAAAACTAGATTCTGAAGATAGATTCTCAATTTTGTTCTAAAAATCTCCCCCTTTTTGATGATGACAAAAACCATGTATTTTGATGGAACAATTTTATGAGAGGATAATAATTATGCAATTAAATTTCATCTAATTTCTCATGTTCAATCAAGCAGCTGATTTATTCATCAAAAGTCTAAGCTCTTTCTTTCTCCCTCTTTTTGTTATCATCAAAAAGCTTCTAATAGGGTTGGATATGGATTAAGGTGGTTGATCAGTGCATTTTGATGCATATTCCTCTAAGTTTGTACTTATACATTTCCATGGTTTGCTTGTCTTATTTTTGTATTTTATAATGTTTTTATATTTTAATTTATTTTTATTGTTATTTGATTTTCGTATTTAATTTTCAGCTTTAGCAGTCTGCACGGAAACGATCATAACTGGAGTTCTAGGAGTTCGATTGAGGAGTTCTAATAATCGTCGGAAAGCTAAGAGAAAGATCTACAATTCTTATGTTGGAGTCGAAGTCAAAATCGGACTGTAGTAGGGCCAGAAAATTCGTTGAAGTTGCAGCACTAGTTTTATTTAAGTTTCGGATCATTAGTTTTGGGTCTGGGTCGTATGTTTGACCCAGTTGGATTGTAAAACGGGTTGTATTCTTTTCCAATAGGATACAGCCGTGGTACTGTTCACACTATCATCACTATTCACGATTTTTTAAGCTTTGTACGAATGGCTATGGAAAACTAACCAAATCCTGTCGAATTGCTGTATTCAGGTTCCGCCCTTGAGGTTATTTTAATTTTAATCTATTATTTATTCCTTTCAATTTTGTTCTATGTTCTTGAATGCTTAATTTGAATTTCATAGAGTATTTTGATTCAATTCGATTGATCGTATGATCCTAACAAATTCACACGTTACCGTTTGCTTAATTCGTTACCGTGTCTGATTCATCACGTTTGCTTAATTCGTGAAGCTTAACTCCGTTTGCTTAATTCGGATAATAGGAATATACATCACGCAACACTCTTCGCGCTTGTCACTGAGTTTGTAGTCGAATAGGAATATATTATCCACTTAGGAGATTAATATTACTTTAATCGATGATAGATAGGAACCGAATCAACAAATCGGCTTTTTAGCTTATTTGATAATCACTTATTTTAATCATTTTTTTTGCGTTATTCAGAATTGAAACCAAACCCCCCTAAATCGATTTACCTTTGGTTAATAATCAACAAGAATCCTTGTGACACGATACTCGAGTTACCGTTACTACAGTTTTGCAAATTAACTCGTTTTTGACCCACGTGCGACAGCGGATCAAATTGGCGCCGTTGCCGGGGATTCTTGTCGTTTTTAACTGATATTAGAGTCATAGGTTTAGTGTTTGTGCATTTAGGCCATAGGTTCCTCGCGGTTTTGGCCATAACGCCATTTTGAGTCGAAAAATGTTTTCTTTGGAAATTGAGTCTGATCGATAATCTGTTTTTGCCTACTGGGAGGAGAAAAATCGTGCGATCAATTGAGTCTGATCGATAATCTGTTTTTGCCTAAGGGAATTCGACCCCAAAATCTCCAAATTCATTATTTTTCTACTTTTAATGAATTTTTTACTGTTTTCATAGAGTCGAAAAAATCCAAAAAAAAATTCAAAATTCTTATTTTGTTTTAGTAGATTAAATTTTGTGTTTTTGTATTTTTCTGAATTTATTTTAATAGTTTTCCTTCTTTCTATTTGTTTTTGCCTGTATGGGACATAACTGATATTTTTGTGTTTGTTGAAACCATGGCTGAACAAAGAAATTTGACGCAGTTGGCTGCCCCGGATGCGAACTATAATGGTTTATGCATTGAGTATCCTGCGGCTGATGCACCTTTTGAGTTGGAATATGGTTTAACACATTTGTTGCCTAGGTTTAATGGTTTTGTAGGTGAGGATCCGCATATGCATCTGAATGATTTTCAGGTTGTGTGCTCTGAACCTCAACCTTCACTAGAGGATATTGTCAAACAAATGACTGCAAATAATCTTCAGTATCAATAACAAATAGATTCTACTCTTCATACTTTGCAAACACAGATTGGACATCTTGCCACTTTGATGAATGTCATGCAGCAAGCTCAAGGATCAAACCAACAACCCTTGGAAGAGCATTCTGTTTTTTAAATAGAGTTGCTTTCTGAAAATGTTGATGATACTTGTAATGATTTGCTTGCATATGATATTCCATCACTGGTTGATTTTGATGATGTTTACCCCTGTTCTGATTATACTGACACTAACATTTATGTTGTATGTGCTGGGATTGATGCTGCCTTGAAGGGTAACATATATACTACAGGTGAAGTTCTTATTAATAAAGTTGTTTATGCAGCTGATACTCTTGACATCCTGGCTGCCCCAAGCACTCCTTCCATTGAGCACCCACCTTCCCCCGAGCTGAAGCAACTTCCTGAAAATTTGAAATACGCTTATTTAGAGAGTAATGAAAAACTCCCGGATATAATTTCTTCTAACGTTGATTTTGATCAAGAAAATAAGCTATTGCAGGTTTTGAAGAAGCATAACAAGGTGATTGGATGGACTTTGACCGAAATTCTCGACATTAGTCCATCTAAGATTTTGCATAGGGTCTCAATTGAAGGGAAAGATGAAACAAAAGTAGTGAGGCAGCTCCTCAATCCTTTGAACTTTGGTGTTATAGAAAATATCACGTGCCCATTTAACACTTTTATTTATCGAAGATTCTTCTTTGATCCTGGAATAAAAGGCGAAGACACTAATAAAAATTTCAAATTCAATGGACATTACCCAAAGCTACTCCATGAGGTCTCCGCTTTGGAAGAAGAAAATGTAGAATATAACTCTCTGGGAAAGGCTGCTTATGTGATCACATATCCTCCTTGACTCTTAGGGTGTGCTCTTTCCTTTCTCTCACTCTTATTTTATATTTATGTTCTTTCTTTGAGGACAATGTATGTCTTAAGTGTGGGGAGGGAATCATTTATTTGTTTTGTTTTCTTTCAATTTTTTTTTTGTTTTCAGTTCTTTAAAAAAAAATCTTTTTGAAAGTTTTAGGCTATAGATTAATATGAGGTTAGTTGTGAATACTTGGGAAAAGTTCACAAGATCGGTATCATCTTAATACCGTAAGTCTCTTGAATATAGGAATTGTTTTGAATACTTGTTATGACATAGCCTTGAATTATCATTCTCTAATAGCTCTTGAGTAGTTTATCTTTGCATTCGGCACCATCTCACACATGCTCTACGTAAGGAAGCCTATGGAAATAAGTGAGTGATCCAAGTTTTAAAAAGAGAAAAAGAAAAAAAGGAATGCACCTCCTAAGTTTGGTGACCCCCACCCGGTCACTTAACCCAACGGTTGTAGAACCTACAAAAAAGATATTTCAAGTCCCGTTGGTAGCTGGTTCAGAGGTTTCTGGTGTTGAACTTTATAGGGAGGATTACAGTCCGATCCCCCGCAACTACAATTGGGGAATAAAAGGGGATACCACTTAGGTACCAGAACCCCATGCAAAAAAAAGATCAGAGTTACTAACCGGTAGCCTTACTATAAGTGTGTGGAGATAACGAGCTTAATGTGATTGCGCCTGAATGAAAAAGAGCAAAAAGGACGAGTAAGTTAGGCTATGGTATAATAATATGATTTGAATGAGTTTGTGTATTTAGGAGGCTTATGTCTGCATATCTGTGATTAGTGTTCTTACGATGTCCTTAGTGTGCAAGATTAGTACCTGTCGATGCAAACTTACCCGAAGAAGATTTGTAGCCTAGGATGAGTAACTGTTGATGTATTTGTGTTTTCTTTGTTTTGTTTTTCATTTTGCTCGGAGTGCAAAAGTTCAAGTATGGGGGAATTTGATCAGTGCATTTTGATGCATATTCCTCTATGTTTGTACTTATACATTTCCATGGTTTGCTTGTTTTATTTTTTTATTTTACAATGTTTTTATATTTTAATTTATTTTTATTGTTATTTGATTTTTCGTATTTAATTTTCAGCTTTAGCAGTCTGCACGGAAACTATCATAACTAGAGTTTCAGGAGTCCGATTGAGGTATTCTAATAATCGCCGAAAAGCTAAGTGAAAGAGCTATAATTCTTATGTTGGAGTCGAAGTCAGAATCAGATTGTAGCAGGGCCAGAAAATTCGTTGAAGTTGCAGCACTAGTTTTATTTAAGTTTCGGGTCATTAGTTTTGGGCCTGGGTCGTATGTTTGACCCAGTTGGATTGTAAAACGGGTTGTATTCTTTTCCAATAGGGTACAGCCGCGGTACTATTCACACTATCATCACTATTCACAATTTTTGAAGCTTTGTACGAATGGTTATGGAAAACAAACCAAATCCTGTCGAATTGTTGTAGAACTATATAACCAATACGATGTTCATTTTAACTTCTGAGTGATATTAGAACTTCTGACTAGTTCAGTACAGTTCTGCAGCTTGAAGCTTGGAAGTTCTAAGTTAAAATGTCATGTGCAAAAAGTAAAAGACATTCATTTTTATCCTGGTTCACCTTTTAATTAAGGCTACCTTCAGTCCACCTTCTTCAGGTGATTTTCCTCTCAACAGATGTCTTAATCCACTATAACCAAATCATGATTACAACTACACGATCCTCCGTCATGACTAACCATCCTGCATAGCCAACTGCTGTGATTAACCATATGGACAATGACCCGTTCAGTGATCTCCGCTAGATATAACGTCTATTGACTCAGGAACTCTACACAAGCTACCCGTGAGTGACTAACCTCTAGTTGACTGAACCGTTCAGTGATCCCAGCAGGATATAACGTTCATCACACTAGTAACCTGCACAGCTACCTGTTGTGACTGACTCCTGCACAACCAGCTGCTGTGACTAGCTTCTGATAATGAACCGTTCAGGGATCCTAGCAGGATATAACGTTCATCTATCTTCTGGAGATTAAAGGTTCGCTTCTTAATTAAGAAGATAGTCTCCTATTCTCAATACGTATGTTTACGATACACTGACTTGAAGTCACTTCTGGTTCCTAAACAGTCTATCATAAGTTTCTAAGATATAACACACTTCGAGCAACAATTCTATGCATTTTACATTGTATTACAAGTCATAATAGAACTTGTAGTCTTCTTCTTTTATCTTCTGGATGAGATCTTCTTCATCTTCTGATAAGCATTTTAAGAGACAACGCTCTTGCTGGTTGCTTCTTCTTGATCTTCATCTTCTTCTTCGATACTGATCATAAAGCTGGTTTCAGCTGATGACACATTGATCAACATCAGTAAACATGAAACACTCTACGAGCAACAACTCAGTGTATTCAGTTCCTTCTGCTTTTCAACATGATCAATTAATGCTTGATCAAGTATTCTTAGATGTCTTCATCTTCTCTAATGTAGCATTCTGCAAGGCAAGCAGGTTCAACTTCTTCATCCTTTGAGAGTTTCTTCATGGTAGGCATATGATGTATATTTCAACATTTAACCATCATACACATAGTATATGTTGCCTCTTAATGGAGCAATTGATTTAGCTTATTAGCTTTCACGTTCATGCTCTCCATTTCCATCCTTCTTCACACAGGCATGTGTTTAGTGTATAACAACATTATGAATTGATCACATACATAGTATGCGTTGCCTCTTGTGAATCTTCTGATGTGTGTTTGCTCTCTCACACATTTCCTCTCTCTTGTATGGTACAGTCATATGATAAGTTCATTTCAACACCGTTGCTCATCACATACAAAGTATGTGTTGCCTCTTGTATCTTCTGATGCATGTCTTCATATTTCTTAAGTTTGGTGTACATGCTTCAGCTGCTTCATCTACAGATGCACAGATGCATTCTGCGGATTCTTCACTTCTTCTTCATTTGTGCAGAGTATATCTTTGATTGCACACTTTCTTCTTATCTCCAGGGATGATCCTCACTAGATATTTTCTTTTTCTCTCCAAATCCATTCAAGGGATGGATGATCACTCAATCTCCATTCTGGATAGATTGATTCCTCACTCTGTGTAAGATGGATGGATTCCATATACTATGTTCACTCCATGCCTTTCAAGTTTGAAGATTGGTTCTATTTATAGCTTGATGAGTGCTACCGCTAGAATCTAACCATTGAGATTTGTTTGAATATTTCTTTGAAAGCTCTGTGTCATATGATCCTTTAATGACAAGTGTTGCTCTCTGCAAGAAGCTTATCTTCAGCATGATGATTTCAACTGATGGCGTGCTTCTTTGGTTAATCTTATCTTTCCAACGCGTTGCATGTGGCTTGCTTATTCTTTTGGCTTTGGGAGTTGATCCATTTAATGTTGCAATCGTTTTACTTATGATGATGTTTCTAACGTATCTCCCTTAGATTCTAAGCTCTTTATATTTTACTTAATTGTTATGTATGGTGAGCTGTAGATTCTTCATTGGTTCACAAGTGACTCTTTTGTTATTTGCTCTTTGAATCTCGCTTCCTTGTGTCTTCAGAACTTCTTGCTTAAAAACTTCTGATCTTTCTTCTTACATGATCTTCTGATGTTTGCAAAGCTTCTTGTAGTTGATCTTTCTTATTTATTTCCTTGCAGTTTCTGATGTATTTTCTGATTGAGACTGTTGTATGTAGACCTTGATATTGCTTCTCTTGCTTATTGCTTCTATTGATTCTGATATGTGGTCTTATGCTTGCTTGAGATATTATTGATCAGAACATCTGATGTTTCGGCTTTAGTTAATCTTCTGAATGTTTGGTTCTTTTTTCACATCTGATTCTGATGCAACCTGTATAAGCGTAGTCTCTGCATACTAAATGAAACCATTAATAATAAAATTGTTACTCACAAAATATATGGTAGTTATCATCAAAACCAGATTCTGAACATAGATTCTCAATCTTGTTCTAACAAGCCACTCCTGAGTTCTAACAACCCCCCTGAGATGAATATCTGAAAGAAAAATATGTTACTGGCTTCTTGAGTATTTTTCTATTTTTCCTATTTCTTTCAGAAGATAGAGTTTGGTCATTGCACAAGTTTTCTTTAGAAGTTCTGACAGGAATGATGCTTAGAATACAAACTTCTTTTATCACGATTTTTTTAAACCTAGATAGTATTTAATTTTACTTGAGTCATGTTTTAAGATAATGTAAAACAAAATAAATTCAGTGAGCAGAGAGACAAATCATGCATATCAATAGATAGAAGACTTTTAGAAAGTTATACATTTTTAATAGACAACCATTAATTTAAGTGATTAAGAAAATTGTGCAATCAGAAACCCATGACACTCATATCTAGACACGATGTTACTCCTAGCTAATGTTGTTTGTGCAAGGTTAGAGAGGATTCCAACTTTATTAATTAGTTCTGAGATGACTCGCCCGTAGGGAATGTGGCAAGTATCCTGAGAGTTTCTGGAATATTTTACAGCATCCTTCAGATGAGTGAAGATGATGACTGGCATGTTTAGCTTATGACCTTGACGAAAGCAGAGGGCTAGGTATTTTTCTCGCGTGGTTAGAATATTTAGGCAGAACCTTCGAGGCATAATGTTTGACATGGAAAACAGGACCCGGGCTCTGTATATGGGTTTCAGGTTTGTTGAGTTATTGTAGAATCGTCTGAAGGTAACTGGAAGTTTGGAAATCTTAATGAATTCTTCTCTAGCAAGGTGATCAAAGAATTCTAAGGGCATAAGATTTCGATTGGATGGACACTGAATTGAATCAACAATAGACTCCTTTGTAATCACAATTTTAAAGTTGAATATGTGAGACATAATGCTTAGTCCATCACTGTTGACGGATGCATGTAGCTAGAAGTTCTTAACGAGGTTTGGGGAGACAAGTTTGTTAAGGATTTCCTTGTATCCATTCCAGCCTTGATAATCAAAGAATCTATGGAAGCCATACTCGTCACTTGAGTTATCCAGTTTAGATTCATTGATGATCACGAGCATACTTTCGTCTCCAAGAAAAGTTATGACGGCCATGGAGCTAGGGTTTTGCTGGGTTAAGAGCAGAGATATTTAAGATGAGTAAGAGCAGTGGAATTTTGTGTTGAAGATTGAAGGATTTTATAGAGAAGGACAAGAATTGGAATAGTTTGAGGTAGGGCTGGACATCGGTTCGGGCCGGTTCGGTTTCGGGCCCAAACCATCAATCCGAACAGACCCACGGGTGAACACTACAGGCCCAATTCTGACCATTTGGACCAACGGATTTAATCGGGTTCGGTTCAAAACGGTTCGATTAATATAATCGGTTTTTTTCGGTTACTATTTAACTGGACTAAATTAAAATGCACAGCCCAAAACAAATTTTATTGCAGGTTGGGATAAATGGAATTGTAAGCCCATTTAAAAGTGATCCACTTTATTTCTTTATTATTATTTAATTAAAATATTAAGTCTAATACAAAATATAAATTATCATAATTAATGCCAAGTTCAAGTCTGGTCACTTCGAATTACACCCAAATTTACAATTTATCAATCCTTTCTTTTTTAATTATCCTTTATTTTTTTATAAGTTGTTTTAAAATTTAAGTCCAAATAAATTTATTAGGTCATTTTAAGTCAAAGCTCAAATGTAATAATCAAACTTTTTTTTTTTTAAAGTTTAAGTTTAACATTCAAATTGTTACTAAATAAATTAATTGTTTTTAAGTAATCAGCCTCATAACTTAAGAAAATAATTTCAAAACATTTATATAGTCCTTAGTTTTACATGAACTCCAATATCTCCTTTTAACATTTTCACCAACAACCCTAGATCCAAACACACAAAAATCACAGCAATAATTCTATACCAACTGAATAGAACCTCACCTGCATTAAAAAAATATATAAATGTCAAAAATATTGTGGTAAATAAACTAAGTCACAAATATATTTAGAATAAATGTGTAACTTATATAATATCACCGACTTGTAATTGTCCAGCCTTTATGTATAGATCTAACTTCATTCTCTCAAATAATAAACATTCAACAAAAAAGACAATAGTATATGATGTTAGAAAAATATTACTGTGTTAATAAAAAAAATAGATCAGTATACAAAAATAACTAAACAAAAAGTTTACAACTATTACCTTTTAAGATTTAACATATAAATGTATCCTGGAAACCAAATAGTACCTAATACAATATATTCAAATTGAAGAAGGCAAGTTGAAGAGTTAAATCTACACCAAATACAATATAAAATAATAGATAAAAAAGGAAATAAAGAAATATAACAGAGTAAACAAAGAGATGAAATAAATCAAAAGGAAAAACAACATCAGTTGAAATAAAGATAATATTCCAAGAAACAGAGATGAGGAAGACAAAATAGAGATGGTATTCCAAGATATCTCCACCAAATTAATGAATATGAGATTCAGAAGAAGTAACAAAACTAAGAATGTTTTGTTAGTGAGGGAGAGGAAACAAAGAGAAATTTGTGAGAACGAGATTCCAAGCGGCGGCTAGGTTAGGGTTTCTTCACAAGTTCCTAATATAGGTGAGTTACTGGGCATGTTTGTTGGGCTTTAAAAATCCAGCCCAGTTGAATTATGATATAATAATAGGCTGTTAGTTCGGTCGGTTGCGGTTTATTTTGGGTTGAATTAGTTAAACCGAACCGAACCGTCACTACCCAATGTCAACTGGATGAACGACCCGTATAACCCGACAACCCGATTTTGAACCGACCGCTTGCTTATGGATTGCACGGGCCGGACGGATAAGCTCGGGTGGTTACTTTTTGTCCACCCCTAGTTTGAGGAGTGATAAAGGATATGAACCTAGATGGTAGGGTTAATCATTACATACTGGCGCATATGGAAGAAGTTTAAGCGACTTTGATTCTTTTAATTTTTCGAGATCATTGTTTTTCATTTATTCTGTATTGTTCCTAGAGAGAGTAATTAATGACCAGAGTTAGTTTAGATAACATGAATGGGTTAGGAGTTATGTTTTTATCCTAGTCAGAAGGTAAGATTTAATTAGTAATTATATTATATAAAGTACACTATTGACCACAACATTTTCTAGACTCAGACATTACAGATTTAGTCAACTTTATCGATCTTTAAATAGATTCAGAGTTTGTGAACACTGTGTGACATTATCAGAACTTCTGAGTGAATTTCTTCATAAGAGAAATTAGTGCTCAAGTTCTTCAATCTTGTTCACCTGGTCACACCTTTTTGAGTTGAGTGCGTGCTTAGGTACTTCCCGTCCAACGAGTCTCCAAATGACATTGTTCATGATTAGTTTAGATAGTGCTCTTTCGTATGGAATGTGGAAGTGACACTGATTTCTGAATATGTTGATGGTGTTCTTAAGGTGATTTGAAAATTGTTTTAGGAAGGTCAATCCTATGATGGTGTGTTAGAAGAAATACTAGCACTTTGTCAACATGAGTCATAACATCTCTTACAAGCATCCTAGGATGAAGGTTTGTTAGGGAGAACTTTAGGATAGTGGAGGAGATGTTTTATGATTGTTTGGTTCAAAAGGAACGGAGTCATCAAACAGGGTTTTGAAGGATTTTACCAATCTTAAGTCAGATTGAAATTTTTTCAACAGTGGCTCCAGTTGAGACACACCCTATGGCTTTAACAATAGAAATGGGGAGTGACTTTGTTTCAGATCTAATGTTAGTATATGTAGAGAAAAGGTGAAGAGACGCCTGTCATGATATGACTGGATACTGATGCATGCTTTTTTCTTTTCTCATTAAATTGGGTAGCATGCAGGGGTAGACAAGAGATACTAACACACGTATAAGATCATATTTTTGTTGGATTTGGTTTTATTACAGAAACAGTTATTTGACCAAAAGTAGACACTAAGAATTAATGTTGTAGTTAATGCTAATCTAAAAACATGCACATTGATGTTAAAGTCGGTGGCTATGAGAGACTATTTATATGAGCATGCTAGATACATTAATGCATATATTAACAAAAATTTAAAAGAGAGAGTTTTAGAAAGATCTGACCGTATTGGATGATAAGTCTTCCTTCTTGACTTTGTCTAAGCTTGAGCATCTTCTGATGAAGAGGCTCTGTCTTTTTCTTCTTCTGATCTTTGTCTTGAAGTGTCTTCATTCCTTGACCTGATCTTGAATGAATGGATTTGATTATTCTGGCTTTTAGTCAGCTTTTCTTGTTTTGTCTTCCTGATGTCTTCATTTGAGCAGATGTTCTGCCTTTCCTTATCTTCTTCCTCTGATTGACACTGATGAGTCTTAGATGATCTCTTGTCATGAGTCAGCTATACTTATTCATCTTTAAATATTTCCATTAAGCATATATTATTCAATTTGATGTCTTGAGCGTTGTCGAATATTGTTTTGTTGATTTTCAAACTCCTTTTGACATGTAGGTGACACGTTCAGAGTCTTAAGATCTAGTCTTGACATCTTCTGATTATACTGAGTGTTGGAGTATGTCATTGATTTTCAACTCAGTGATGTTTTTCTCCTTCTAGATATCTCTACACGGTTAAGTGTTTGATCTTGAGATCAATACAGAGCCATGCTCTGATACAAATTGAAGGTGGAGAAAAACATAAGAAAGGGGGGTTGAATTGTGTTCTTTATCAATTAAAATTCCCTTTCTTTTTCTTTAACGTCTTTTCTTTCTTTTGTTTAATCATCTATTGGATTATGCTTTTGATGTTGCAGAAGCATGAATATGTATAACGACATAACCAATAAGATAATCATTTTAACTTCTGTGTGTCATCAGAACTTCTGACTTGCTCAATACAGTTCTGAGGAGCTTTTTCTTGAATGTTCTAAGTTAAAACGAATATTGCAGAAAGTAAAAGACACATTCATATTTATCCTGGTTCACCTTCTGAATAAGGCTACCTCCAGTCCACCTTCTTCAGGTGATTTTCCTCTTGTCCAGAGGTCTTAATCCACTCTAACCAAATCATGATTACAACTGCACGATCCTCCGTCATGATTAACAATCTTGCATAGCCAACTGCTATGACTAACCCTGCACAAGCTACCCGCGAGTGACTAACCGCTAGATGACCAAACCGTTTAATGATCCCTTCTGGATATAACGTTCATCAATCTAGTAACCTGCACAATAACGCGTTGTGACTAACTCCCTGCACAGCTATCCACTGTGACTAACTATAATGAACTGTTCAGTGATCTCCACGAGATATAAAATCCATTGACTCCTGGACTCCTGACCTTCACTTGGTCTCCAAGAGATTTCCACAATGACTGCAGCCAATTATCTTCTTAAGCTTCTGACCTAACCAGGTCGCTCAAGGCATCTTCTGGAGATTTACAGATGTGCTTCTTATTCAAGCAGATGGTCTCCTATTCTCAATATATATGTTTACGAATCAATGACTATAAGTCAATTTTGGAGCCTAAACAATCTATCAGAAGTTTCCTAAGATATAACACATTACGAGTAACAACTCTATGTGTTTTACAATTAAATACAAGAATAAAAAATAACCTTGTAGTCTTATATTCTTGAACTTCTGGATGAGATCTTCTTCTTTTGAAAGCAGATAAAGAGTTGTAGCTCTTGTGTAGGTTGCTTCTATCTTAATCTTCACCATCTACTTCAATACTGATCATTAAGCTGATGACACATTGATCAACATCAGTAAGCAAGAAACACTCTACGATCAACAACTCAGTGTATTCAGTTCCCTTTGTCTTTCAACATGATCAATTTAATGCTTGATCAAGTTGTAGCAACCTGCCCTAAAATTAAAGGTTTTAGAGTCGCCACCTATTTTGAAGGGCGAATAGGAAACCGTCAGAAGTCAAAGATTGAGCATCAGAAACCGTCTGGGTTTATGCAACCGATGTTTATTCCTGAGTGGAAGTGGGATAACATATCAATGGATTTTGTGTCGGGTTTGCCGAGGACTGGCAAGAATTGTGAAGCGATCTGGGTCGTGGTAGACAGGTTGACGAAGTCTGCACATTTTATACCGGTGAGAATGGATTATCCGATGGAGAAGCTAGCTCAGTTGTATATCGAGAAGATAGTTAGTCTTCATGGTATTCCTTCAAGTATCGTGTCAGACAGAGATCCGAGGTTTACGTCTAAGTTCTGGGAAGGTTTGCAGAAGGCTTTAGGTACTAAACTGAGGTTGAGTTCTGCTTATCATCCGCAGACGGATGGACAGACTGAGAGGACAATTCAGTCGTCAGAAGATTTGTTACGTGTGTTAGTTACCAATTTGTGTAAATATCTTAGGTAATTTTTGGTAACTCTCAAGTCTTTTTGTGGTTAATAGTAGTATTTTATTGTCATTTGGTATATATTTATTCTTATATTTATATTATTGTTGAATAGTTCTTATCTTTGCAATCTATGTTGGATTTTGTAGTTTTTATAGATAATTGGAAGCTGGGACCATGGAAAAAGCACTTTGAAGATGTTCCTAGACCAAAGCCAAGAATTGCTGAAAAGAGGTAGCGCGCTAAGCGAGGTTGAGCCCGCTAAGCGCGCTTTTGAAGAAAAGAAGGAAGTTCTGGCAGAGAGTTCCGCGCTAAGCGAGGTCTGGAGCCCGCTTAGCGCGGTTGGGCGGTTTAAGCAATTAGTGATAGCGCGCTTAGCGGGCTGCACCGCGCTAAGCGCGGTCTGCGAAACTTTGTTTATTTGTTTATGGGCCAGATCACTTTTGAGAGTGTTGGAGATATTTTAGAGAGAAACAAGAGCAATATACACTGTAGCAAATATAGAGTTGAAGATTGGAAGCCTTGATCGTCGATTAATCGCCATTTGATGCTTGTTGATCTTCATCCTTACCTTCTTGTGCAAGCTACCATTCTCATGGATAGCTAAACCACTTTTGTATCAAGATAAGATGTAATCTTCCTAGCCTTTTGTATGTTTTTCTTGTGAATATATGTGTATGAACAAGTGATGATCAATATAGATGGTTTAGTTTGTTTATTAAAGCTTTTTCTTTGGTATAAGTGTTTGAGACATCAATGTTTGTATCTAGACCTAACTAATCATCTTTCAAACTATAAGTTGCAGACATGGATTTAGAGTTTGATGTTTACTAAGTATCGGTTCTTAAAACGTTATTTGTATTGTTTAAACGGTGGAGAAATCGTCGGTTAAACAATACGGTAAATTTAACTATATCGTTGCGGACACGGACAATATAGGTGTCGATACGTAATTATATTGATCGTTAGCAAGTTCATAAGCATCTATTTATAAGGAGACATACAAATTTAGGTCGATGAAATCGAATCTTGATACATTTTCTTTAACTTAGAACTTTCATTAATTTACTCTTTGCTACTAAAAGAATTGAATGATCTTTTGCAAACCTAAAACTAAAGTAACATTAACTCAAGACAAAATAGGCTATAGAACGGC